>NW_026913432.1:0-26617 GCF_034315485.1 Pezoporus occidentalis | reverse complement strand
CAGCCTTCCAGGATCTGAAGGGGGCCTATAGGGATGCTGAAGAGGGACTCTTCATTAGGGACTGTAGTGATAGGACAAGGGGTAATGGGCTAAAACTGAAACGGGAAGTTTAGCCTTGGGTGATAGGGTTTAGTGTAAGGTGTCCCTGCCCACGGCAAGGGGGGTTGGAAAGAGATGATCTTAAGGTCCTTTCCAACCCTAACTATTCTATGATTCTAAAAAAAGCCCCAAAACACCCCAAAACTAACTTGTCCTGCTTCTCCTAGGGGATACAGGATCACAGCCAGAAAACAGGACAAAATTGCCCCAAAACCACCTTCACAGTATCACACAGTATCACAGTATGCTGGAGATTGGAAGGGACCTCAAAAGATCATCTAGTCCAATCCCCCTGCCAGAGCAGGAACACCTAGATAATGTTACACAGGAATGTGTCCAGGCGGGCTTTGAATGTCTCCAGGGAAGGAGACTCCACAACCTCCCTGGGCAGCCTGTTCCAGTGTTCCGTCACCCTCACTGAGAAGAAGTTCCTTCTCAAGTTTAAGTGGAACCTCTTGTGTTCCAGTTTGCACCCATTACCCCTTGTCCTATCATTGTTTGCCACTGAGTAGAGCCTGGCTCCATCCTCGTGACATTCCCCCTTTATATATTTATAGACACTAATAAGGTCACCCCTCAGTCTCCTCTTCTCTAAACTATAGAGACCCAGCTCCCTCAGTCTTTCCTCATAAGGGAGATGCTCCACTCCCTTAATCATCTTGGTTGCCCTGCGCTGGACTCTCTCCAGCAGCTCCCTGTCCTTCTTGAACTGAGGGGCCCAGAACTGGACACAATATTCCAGATGGGGTCTCACCAGGGCAGAGTAGAGGGGAAGGAGGACCTCTCTCGACCTACTAACCACCCCCCTTCTAATACACCCCAGGATGCCATTGGCCTTCTTAGCCACAAGGGCACAGTGTTGGCTCATGGTCATCCTGTCATCCACTAGGACCCCCAGGTCCCTCTCCCCTACACTGCTCTCTAACAGGTCGTTCCCCAACCTAGACTGGAACCTGGGGTTGTTCCTGCCCAGATGCAGGACTCTACACTTACCCTTGTTATATTTCATCCAGTTATTCCCTGCCCAACTCTCCAGCCTGTCCAGGTCTCGCTGGATGGCAGCACAGCCTTCTGGCGTGTCAGCCACTCCTCCCAGCTTAGTGTCATCAGCAAACTTGCTGATAGTACACTCAATTCCCTCATCTAAACCGTTGATGAATATATTAAATAATACTGGTCCCAGTACTGACCCTTGAGGCACTCCACTAGTTACAGGCCTCCAACTAGACTCAGCCCCATAGACTACAACTCTCTGGCTTCTCTCCTTCAGCCAGTTCGCAGTCCACCTCACTACCTGGTCATCCAGTCCACACTTCCTCAATTTAGCTGTGAGGATGCTGTGGGAGACTGTGTCAAATGCTTGCTGAAGTCAAGGTAGACCACATCCACCGCTCTGCCATCATCCATCCACCGTGTTATTTCCTCATAAAAGGCTAAGAGATTGGTCAAACATGATTTCCCCCTGGTGAAACCATGTTGACTGCCCCTCATAACCCTCTTATCCTTGATATGCCTTAAGATGGCACCAAGGATAAGGTGTTCCATCACTTTCCCAGGGATGGAGGTGAGGCTGACCGGTCTATAGTTACCTGGGTCCTCCTTCTTGCCCTTTTTGAAGACCGGAGTGACATTTGCCTTCCTCCAGTCCTCAGGCACCTCTCCCGTTTCCCAAGACTTGGTAAAGATGATGGCGAGTGGTCTAGCAATGACTTCCGCCAGTTCCCTCAGCACCCGCGGGTGCATCCCATCTGGACCCATGGATTTATGGATGTCCAGATTGCTCAACTGATCTCTAACCCATTCCTCATCGACTAAGGCAAACCGCTCCGTCAACCTGACTTCATCTAAGGTCTCAGGGGTACAGGGCTCTTCAGGACTGCCTGCAGCAGAGTAGACAGAGACAAAGAAGGCATTCAGTAACTCTGCCATCTCTGTATCTTCTGTCACCAGGGCACCCATCCCGTTCATCAGTGGGCCTACATTGCCTCTGGTGTTAGTTTTGTCTGCCATGTATTTGAAAAAGCTCTTTTTGCTGTCCTTGACCCTTCTTGCCAGGTTTAATTCTAAGGATGCCTTAGTCCTCCTAGCTGCCTTCCTACATCCTCTAGCAGCAGCCTTATATTCCTCCCAAGTGGCCAGCCCCTCCTTCCATGACCTGTAAACTCTCCTCTTCCACTTGAGCATACCCAGCAATTCCCTATTTAGCCACACAGGTCTCTTGGCCCTCTTCCTTGACTTCCTACGTGTCGGGATGCTCCGATCTTGAGCACGGAAAAAGCAGTCCTTGAATGTCAACCAACTATCTTGGGCCCCTTTACCTTCAAGCAGCCTTGCCCATGGGATTTCCCCTAGCAATTGCTTGAAAAGGCCAAAGTTTGCCCTGCTAAAGTCCAGGGTTGCAATTCTACTTGGTATTCTACTGGTCCTACCACACAAGATCCTGAACTCCACCATCTCGTGGTCGCTGCAACCAAGGCAGCCCTCAACCCTTACTGCTTCGACCAGATCCTCCTTGTTAGTGAGGATGAGATCCAGCAGCGCTCCTCTCCTGGTCGGCTCATCCACCATTTGCAGGAGGAAGTTATCATCCATACACTGGAGGAACCTCCTGGACTGTGGCTGGGTTGGTGAGTGGTCCTTTCAGCAAACATCAGGGAAGTTAAAATCCCCCACGACTACCACGGCCTGTGACTGTGAGGCCGCTCTCAGCTGCCTGTAGAAGGCCTCGTCAACTTCCTCACCCTGATCTGGTGGTCTGTTACAGACACCTACAACAGTATCGCCCCTGCCAGCCTGCCCCTTAATTCTCACCCGCAGACTCTCAACTCGCTCATCATCTGTCCCTGGACAGAACTCGGTGCATTGTAGCTGCTCCCGCACATAAAGAGCAACCCCACCACCCCGCCTGGCTGGCCTGTCTTTCCTGAAAAGGACATAGCCCTCCATGACTATATTCCAGTCATGTGAGCTGTCCCACCACGTCTCTGTAATTGCCACCAGATCACAGTCTCCTGACTTAACACAGGTTTCCAACTCCTGCTTATTTCCCATGCTGCGCGCATTGGTGTACAGACATTTCAGGGAGCGAGCTGAGCACACCGATGTCACCCTAGGATTATAGGAGGCCTCCCAGTTTTCATTAATTCTGGAGCGCTGCCCCACTGGGGCAAGGCCAGCAACAACCCCATCCCCCTTCGAATCTAGTTTAAAGCTCTCCAAATGAGCCCTGCTAATTCGTGCCCCAGCATCCTTTTGCCTCTGTGAGACAAACCTTTCTCATGTCATTGTCCAGACTGGTGCCCTATAAAACCAGCCGTTATCAAAGAATCCAAAGCCCTGCCTGTAGCACCAGTCTCGAAGCCAATTGTTCATGAACTGAATCTTCCCATTCCTTCCCACATCATCAGTGGAAGATGGAAGGAGTGAGGAGAAGATCACTTGAGCCCCAGACTCTTTCACCATCCGCCCCAAGGCCCTGTAGTCTTTCTTCATCCCCCTCAGACTGCGGGAAGCAGCTTCCTCCCCACCTGTCTGGAAGACCAGCAGCGGGTAGCAGTCTGTCGGGTGCACCAGGCTGGGGAGCGCCCTAGTGATATCCCTGATCCGGGCTCCAGGCAGACTACACACTTCCCTGTGATGAAGGTCAACTCTGCATATCGGGCCCTCTGTTCCTCTCAGAAGGGAATCCCCTACTACAATGACCCTTCTTTCTTTCTTAACAGAGGCAGTCTTGAGGTGCAAAGTCGACCCCCTTTTCCTATGTGGCCTTGTGGGCTGGCCTTGCCCCACATTCTCACTTACCTCTCCTTCAAGATCCAGGGCCTCAAACCTATTACGGAGGGGCACCTGGGGAAGCAGGGCAGGAAGGGGGGAGGGTTTCCCCCGACGTCGAACTGGAACTCGCTTCCAACCCTCGTCGTCTTTTTGGTCCCCTACCTCTGCGCAACAGCTACAGGGCAGGGGCTGTCTCGGGCCATCCCCCTCTGCCTGAGAAGGCAGGGGGTCCTTCCCCTTTTGGGGGGTATCTCCCTGGAACCGTTCCGACTGGCCCGCCAGGGAGTTACTCCACCAGTCAATCTCCCTTTCACACTCCCTGATAGTCCTCAGCATCTCAACCTCCTCCTTAAGTCTTGCCACCAGGCTAAGCAGATCTTCTACCTGCTCACACCTCACACAGGTGGAATGCTGTCCTCCCTCCCCCGGCAGCAGCAGGCTCTGGCACTCCCTGCACCCAGAGACCTGAACAGCCACGGTTTGGGACAGGGTCTCTGTCTGAGTTGCTGTAGTCACCTTACTGCAAGCTCTCTTTCTGGAGGCAACCATATTGGTCCACAGTCTGAGACACCAGCAACACGACCTGCTCGTTCCTCCCTGCGCCCAGTGGGCATCTCATCTCACTGCATCACATCACATCACATCGCATTGCACCTCGTCTCATGACATCTCATCCCATCCCATCCCATCCCATCCCATCCCATCCCATCCCATCCCATCCCATCTCATCTCACCCCATCCCATCCCCATCCCATTGCATCTCATCTCACCCCATCCCATCCCATTGCATCTCATCTCATCGCACCTCATCGCCCCACATTCCATCCCAACCCATCGCAGTGCACCCCATCCTGTCCCATCTCGTCTCATCTCATCATCTCATCCCATCTCATCTCATCTCATCTCATCTCATCTCATCTCATCTCATCTCATCTCATCTCATCTCATCTCATCTCATCTCATCTCATCTCATCTCATCGCACTGCATCGCACACCATCTCTCCTCTCCTCTCCTCTCCTCTCCTCTCCTCTCCTCTCCTCTCCTCTCCTCTCCTCTCCTCTCCTCTCCTCTCCTCTCCTCTCCTCTCCTCTCCTCTCCTCTCCTCTCCTCTCCTCTCCTCTCCTCTCCTCTCCTCTCCTCTCCTCTCCTCTCCTCTCCTCTCCTCTCCTCTCCTCTCCACTCCTCTCATCATATGCTGTAGAATATGATATTGTATCATATAGCATTTCATAGCATATCTTGTATCATATCATATACCGTATTATGTTTTATCATATCATGTTACAGCTTCATATCGTCATATCATATTTCATTTCCATTTCATTATATTTCATTTCATTTCATTCTCCTAATTTTCTCTTCTCCAAAAATATTATGTCATGTTTATCATATCATATCGTATCATATTTTGTCATGTCATAATCTATCATATTTTATCATGTCATACCATACTATACCATACCATCATATCATATATCATATTATCGCATATCATAGCATATCATATCTTATCAAACCATATCATAGCATATCTTCTCTATCATAGCATATTATACATACCATGCTGTACCTTACCATATAATACCATATCATATCATTTGATTATATTAAATTTAATTTCTTTTTCATTTCATGTCCATTTGATGTCATTTCATTTAATTTTGGTTTATCCTCCTCATCTCTTAGCATATCTCATATCATATCCTGTAACATATTATGTTTTATCATGTTACATCATGTTATAGCGTCATATCCTATCATATAATTTCATTTTATTTCCGTTTCATTGCATTTGGTTTCATTTCTCCTCCTCATCATTTTCTCTCCTCCTCTTCTCTCCAAAAATATCATATCATGTAATACCATATCATGTGTTTTATCTTATATGATCTATCATAACGTATTATGTCATATCATATCATACCATATCATTTCATTTCCCTTTATGTCATATCATTTTATGTCGTAATTAAATTTATCATTTAATTTTTTGCATTTCTTTTCCATTTCATTTCATTTCCATTCACATCATGTTATCTCACGCTATATCAAATCATGTAATGTTATAGAATCATATCAGTTCATGTCATTTCAATTCCCTTCTGATTTCATCTCATCTCAACTCCTCTAAACTTGTCTCATCCAGTATCATCCAATTTCATCTCATTCATCTCCTCTCTTCTCCTCTCTGAAAATGTATCATTTCATATCATATCATATAATTTCATTTCATTTTATTGTTTTATTTCATCTCTTTTCCATTTTATGCCATTTCATTTCATTTCATCCTTCTCCTTATATCATATAATTCCATTTAATTTTATATCATTTTGTTTCATGTCCATTTGATGTAAATTCATTGAATTTCATTTCATTCTCCTCATCCCTTTTTTCTCTCTTCTCTCTCCTCTCCTCTCCCCTTCTCTTCATCTCTTATTTATCTCCTCTTATCTCTTATCATCCCATCGCATCTCAATACATTTCATCGCACTGCATCTCATCTCATCCTTGCATCCCACACCACCCAGTCCCACTCCTTCCCATCCTACCTCATCCCATCCCAATCCCATTCTGTCCCCCCCCCTTCCCATCCCATCCCAATCCCACCCCACCCCTTCCTATCCTGTTCCATCCCGTCCCCTTGTGAGTGACTGAACTGCAATGAGCCTGAACTGTCCATGCTTTGACTGATTGCTGTGAGGAACTGGACTGGGACTCTTGACTATTAAATTGGACATGATTAAAGAATCTCTTTGTAATAGACTGATTTGTGTTTGGACCCTACGAGGGTTTCAATGGTTCAGTGCTGCTCTTCACAAGGGGGTTTCAGCATTACAGGTGGGAAACTGATAGGAGATGGGGCTTATGGGATCTACGTGTATCCATTCATCCATTCTTCCATCATCCATCATCCATCCATCATCCATCCATCCATCATCCATCTCCCATCATCCATCACCCTTCCATTCACCCATTCATCCATCATCCATCCATCCATTCATCATCCATCTATCACCAATCCATCATCCATCATCCATCCATCCATCCATACTCTTCTCAGCCTGGCTCTCAGCAGCTTCCTTCAAGGGGCTTCCATCACCTGCAGGAGCTCTGCAGATGCAGCACCCTCCATGGGCACCACAGACCCATGGGGCCTGATGCCCACCCTACAGCTCTGCCACCCCCGCAGACCCACAGCTTCCGTGTCCTCATGTGAGGGTCCTGGTTCACCTCAGTCCCAGGCACCTGCATCACACCCAACGTTCCCACTCCTCCCAATAGCCCTGGTACCCTTAAAGCATCCCATAACCCATCTGGTACCCAGAAACCCACCATGCCCCAGCCACCTCTATCCATCCCAGTAGCCCTAAGCCACCCCAAAAGTACATGGTACCTCAAAACCCAACCAACCCCAGGCATCTCCATCCCTTCCAATCCTCATGTTACCCCTAAACTACCCCAAAACTGCATGGTACCCCAAAATCCAATCAACCACAGGCATCTCCATCCCCCCAACACTGCTGGCACCCCTATATGAGCCCAAACCCCATCTTTATTGAGCCCCATAAGGAAGGGTGCCCACACACAGCATGTTGGGGTGCAGATGCTGCTTTGGGTGACAGCCCCAGTTCATGGCCCTGCAGCAAGTTCTTCCACAGCCTCAGTCTAGAACCCAGGTGGGTCACCATGGCAACGGGTCAAAACGGGGCCCTTTGTGACCTCATTTGTGTCACCCTACTTGAGTGCTTTGCTCAGGGGAGCAGACAGTGACAGGAAAGAGCAGGAGGAAGGAGCCACTGGGTTGCTTCTGAGCTCAAGCCCTGTTACATTTGGTCCAAGCTTTCCCCTTCGCTATCCTGATCCCTTTCCTGCATCCCTTGGGATAATGGAGAGAGCCCCCAGATCCCCTGGGCAGGCTTGGGAGAGGGATGAGGCTCCTGAGGGGAGCATCTCTTCACTGGAGTCCTGTGAGGAATCCCTGGTCGTGCCATTGAGGACTGGTGAGCGTTGGTGTGGGAGCAGGACAAGGGGAGATGGGTTCAGACTGGAACAGGGGAAGTTCCGCTTGGATAGAAGGAAGTTGTTCCCTATGGAGGGGGTGAGGTGCTGGCACAGGGGGGATGCTCCATCCACGGCCAGGTTGGACACAGCCTTGGTGACATCGGATCATAGAGCCATAGAAGGGGTTGGGTTGGAAAACCCAATGGATGATCTGCGGGTCCTTTCCAGCCCAACCCATTCCATGATTCCATGACTTTATGACCAGCACCACTTTCCTTGGACGCTGGTGGGGGGGGCAGAGCTTCCTCTGCTCTCCAAACCTCTCCTGTTCCTCCGTTAGATGCCAGCTGGTTACCCGTGTACGCACTGGAGCGGGACAACGTGGAGCGCATCGAGGCCTTTGTCAACAGGCCAGCCATGGTGAGCACGGCCACTGCGATGCTGATGGGTGCTGTTGGGTGCTGTCTTCACCCCTAGCGCTCCAGTACCCCGTCCCCTCTCATACTCCCTGTTTGTGCCTCCATCCTCCCTGGTTTCCAGTCTGAGCATGAAATGGTTGGATTCCTTGAGAGCGTCTGCTCCCTGCTGAGCACCGCCAGGTTCTGTGGCTTGCAACAGGGCCTGGATGTCTTCTGCCACAAGACCCACCTCGCAGAGACCATCCAGGTGAAGGGACCCCCATGGGGATGCTATGGGGCAAAGGCCTCCAGCAGCCGGTGAGGGCAGCATTGGTGGACTCCCAGGTCCCTTATCCCCATTGTGCTCTATAGACACTGCTCCAAGAGCAGCCCATGAGCCAGCTGCGCACGGAGTTGCGGCATCTCACCATGGATGCGATAGCAGAACTGAGGTACCACAACTGCACATCCCTCCTGGAAACCCCACTGCTCCCATCACCAGCATCCAACCGGAGCCTTCTTCCCTTTGCAGCTCAGTGCAGTCAGGGCTTGCGGACCAAGGGAGACACATCGTAGAGACCTGCTGCAGGAGCGTCTTCTTCCTGCCTCTGAATGAGGGGTTTTCGGGCCTGGATGCCTACTACTACGTCCACGTAAGGAGCTCCAGGAGCCTGCAGCTCCCTTTGGAGCGCTGGGGCTATGGGATGCCCACAGTTGAAGCCCCGTAGGTACCTGAAGGGCTCTGCTCTGTCCCTGCAGGCACTGCGGTCCATGGATAACATGCTCTGGAGGCTGGTGCTCAACTCTCCTGACCCCAGGGGCGGCGAGGAGCTGCAGAGCATCCTGCAGGTCTGGCCTGTGCAGAGCGGGGTGCACGGGGGCTGCTCCTCACCCATGGGGCCCCCCAGAGCCATGGGCCCCCCCTCCCCTGGGTAACCCAAGGCCCTCCTGGAGCACGGGGGCTGCAGGGAGTGGCGGTCGCTGCCCGCAGAGCTCAGGGCAGGGACCCCACATCAGGAGGCTGAGCGCCCTTGGGATGGGGTCTTTGCTGCCTCCTGGTACCACGGGCTGGGACCAGGCTGCTGGGGCCCATGGACTGGTTCCCTTGCCCTGAACTGTTGCCTAAAGAGGTCTTTAGAGGAGGAATTTGTCTGTTATAAGTATATATATGTATATATAGGTGTATGTATATATATGTGTGTATATATGTATATATGTATTTCTATGCACATATATGTGTAGATATATGTATATTTGTACATACGTGTATATACGTATATGTGTATATATGTGTATATAAATGTATATATGTATATATATTTGTATCTACTTATATATTTGGATATATTTATATCTATTTATATCTATTTCTATTTCTATATAGCTATCTACAATTAATATTGAAAAATTAATAATAGCAATATTGATGAATAGCGATATTATTATTTAGATATATCTATATTAATATTACTATATTAATACTGATATTACTATATTAATACTGATATTAATATTACTATATATGTTTATAAGTAGACATTTGTATTGTTTAATATTTATATTAGTATTTTTGTTTCTACTCATATTAATATCTATATCTGTATTTATATCTAACCCTATATTTATTTATATGTGTTAATGTTTGTATTTATATTTATGTGCATATCTATATTTTTATATTCCTATATTCATATTTATGTTTATATTTATATGAATATTTATATATCTATATCTATGTTCATAATTATAATTCTATGATATTTATACTTACCCTATATCTATTCAGCTCTATGGCTCTATTCCTATTCACATGTATTTACATGTACACTGTAATCAGAGAAGCACAGAGCGGGCTGGGTTGGAAAGGACCCAAAGCCCCTGCAGCCCCAGGGCAGGGGCAGCACTGAGGCACTGATTTTCACCGCCAGCTCCAGCCCAGCCCTGGAAGCGGGGCCGTGCCTTGGTCCTTGCAGCCGGGGCATCACCCACAGCGGGGGGACCAAGCCCTCACCCCCTGCATCCCTTCCCGTGCCGCTGCCTCCATCCCTGCCCGCCCCGCGGTGATGCTCAGCGGGAGCTGCAATGGAAGCGGGGCAGGTCCAGCCCCTGCCGCAGCTCCGGGGCTCACCCGCGGCTTCTCCCCCTGCCCAGGTCCTGCTGCGCTTCAGCGGCTCCCGAAGCCCCGCCGTGAGGGAGAGGGCCGTGGGCAGGATCGCGGCCCTGACCCAGCTGCTGCGGCACCACCGCAAGCACAGGGTAAGGACCCGGCAGGACCGAGGCGGCCGAGAGAGACCCCTGCACGGGGAGACGGGGACCTGCAGAGCATCCTGAGTCTGCCAGCTCCTGCTCCTGCTCCTGCTCCTGCCCCTGCCCCTGCCCCTGCCCCTGCCCCTGCTCCTGCTCCTGCCCCTGCTCCTGCCCCTGCCCCTGCTCCTGCCCCTGCTCCTGCTCCTGCTCCTGCCCCTGCTCCTGCCCCTGCTCCTGCTCCTGCTCCTGCTCCTGCCCCTGCTCCTGCTCCTGCCAGTGCCCCTGCTCCTCCTCCTGCTCCTTTCTTCTTCTCCTTCTCCTCCTTTTCCTTTCTTCTTCTTTCTTCTTTCATTCTCCTTCAGGTTCTTCTGGTCTTTTTCCTCGTTTTGCCTTCTCCTCCTCCTTCTCTTCTTTCTTCATTCTTCTTTCTTTTGTTGTCCTTCAAGTTCTTTTTCTGGTCCTTCTCCTTCTCCTCCTTCTTCTCCTCCTTCTCCTTCTCCTCCTCCATCTCCTTCTCCTTCTCCTCCTTCTCTTTCTTTCTCCTTCTCATCCTTCTCCTTCTCTTTCTCCTTCTCCTCCTTCCCCTTCTTTCTCCTCCTTCAGTTCTTCTTCTCCTCCTTCTCCTCCTCCTTCTCCTCCTCTTTCTCCTTTCTTTCTTCCTCATTCTTTGGGTTCTTCACCTTTTGTTCCTGCTCTTTCTGCCTCCCCAGAAGCTGCACGTGACCTGGAGGAGACACTTCAGCTCCTTCCCCTCGGCGCAGCTCCCAGTCCCACTCCTGGGCCATCTCCTGGGCCACCTCCTCCTCTTCTGCTTTGCTGAGGACAGGACAAGCTCCCCAGCCCTGGATGCTCTTTGCATCCTCCATCAGTACCTCCTGGAGGAGGAAGGTACCAGAGGCCGTGATGGGCTCCCCCAACCCCTCCCATTGACTCCCCTGTGTCCCATTGACTCCCCTGTTTCCCATTGACTCCCCTGTATCCCATTGACTCCCCTGTGTCCCACTGACTCCCCTGTGTCCCACTGACTCCCCTGTGTCCCATTGACTCCCCTGTGTCCCATTGACTCCCGTTGACTCCCCTGTGTCCCATTGACTCCCCTGTGTCCCATTGACTCTCCTGTGTCCCATTGTCTTCCTTGTCTCCCGTTGACTCCCCTGTGTCCCATTGACTCTCCTGTATCACATTGGCTCTCCTGTGTCCCATTGACTCTTGCGTATCCCATTGACTCTCCCATTGACTCCCATTCCCATTGACTCTCCTGTATCCCATTGGCTCTCCTGTGTCCCATTGACTCTTGCGTATCCCATTGACTCCCCTGTGTCCCACTGACTCCCCTGTGTCCCATTGACTCTCCTGTGTCCCATTGACTCTCCTGTGTCTCATTCACTCTCCTGTATCCCATTGACTCTTGTGTATCCCATTGACTCTCCTGTGTCCCATTGACTCTCCTATGTCCCACTGACCCTGCCGTATCCCATTGAATCTCCTCTGTCCCATTGACTCCCCTGTGTCCCATTGACTCTCTCATCTCCCACTGGCTCTCCTGTACTCCATTCACTCTCCTGTGTCCCATTGACTCCCCTGTATCCCATTGACTCTCCCGTATCCCACTGGCTCTCCTGTACCCCATTGACTCTCCTGTGTCCCATTGACTCCCCTATATCCCATTGACTCTCCTGTGTCCCCCTTGCTCTTCAGAAAGGCCAAAGCCAGAGCATGAAGTGGAAGAGCTCAGACGGGATGAAGAAACCAGCCCCCGAGACCTCACCATGGTAATGGAGCTTCCCCCATTGCTTGACCCTTTGGTGGGATGCTTCCCCAAGCACGGGCAACGCCGCTCCCATGCTCCCAACCTTCCTCCCATAGAGGTTTGCAGGCTCCCTTTATCCATGGGAGAGGACGGACATGGTCTGCGTGGTCATCGAGGCCATGAAGGACTCGAGCATCTTCGACAGGAGGGTGGCAGAGGACATCCTGGAGCTGGTCATGAGCGACCTCGACTTCTGGCTGGCAGAGGTGGGTGCCCCATGGCTGTGTGCCCATCCCCTTCGGTCCTTCCTCCTCCATCCTAAACCTAGGAGGGGTCTTGGGTACCAAGATGCAGCAGAGAGGGGTGGGGAATCCGGTCCCAGCACCATCCTCACCCGTGCTCCCGTTTCCAGATGCCCATCGTTGTGAGGAGCATCCGTGATTGCCTGCGGATTAGCAACAGGAAAGCGACGTGGGACAGGATGGACATGCTCCTCACCCTGATGGCCATCAAGCACCCGAGGGCATTGGCCATCAGCATGGTCCTCAATGTGCCCTTGAGATACAGGTACCAGCCTTGAGGGCTTGGTCCCTATGGCCACCAGACCCAAGGACCCACAGCAATGGAAGATCTTAAGGCCCTTTCTATGATGCTGAAGAGCGGGTCCCTGCATCCCACCCCATGGCACTGGAGTTTTAATTGGATGACCTTAAGGCCCTTTCCATGATGCTATGACATCCCTGAGGAGCGGGTCCCTGCATCCCACCCCATGGGGAGCACCACCACTAACCCCCATAGGGCATCCCATGGGATGCACAGACCACACTGACTCAGTGCTCTGCCTTCCAGCGCTGACGCGGACATCTGGGAGATGTTCCTGACCATATCCAAGACTTCAGAGCCCCTACAAGAGCTGCTGGGGATGCTCCAGGACACCTGGGAAACCTCCATCCGCAACTTGGTTGTGAGTCCCAAAGGGCCCTGATGAGTCCCGTGAGCCCTGCAGGCTCGGTGGGGTCTCAATGCCTGTGTTTGCCTTAGACCATGGCCTCCGGTGCTGGTGGTGCTGAGGGAGCTGAGGACCCCCAGAACCTGGTGACAGCGGCCGTGCTGCTGGAAAGACTCTTGGAGCTGTCGAAGAAACCTGGCTTGGTGAGCGAGGCATGGCCATGGGGCAGGACATGGGCATGGGGCAGGGCACAGTGGGCATGGGGCATGGGCACCCTCTTGGCCATGGCAGAGAGCCCTCTTGGCCATGGGGCAGGGCATGGCCATAGGGACCCCTCTTGGCCATGACCTTGGTGACCATAGCCTTGGGTCAAGGCTTCCCCACAAGGAGCCCCCACCTCTTCCTGCAGGCAAGGAAACTGCAGCGACTGCTGCCCCACATTGTGCGCTGGCTCTGGGACGCTGAGGACGAGCTCAGGATAAAGGCCCTGATGATCATATGGAATGTGATGGGTCAACTCCCGAGTGAGGAGGCCAGCCCCATTGCCGTGGGGCTGGTGCAGGACCTCTGGCCCCTCTTTGATGGAGTAAGGGCTGCGTGGGACCCCTGCGGTGATTTGGAGCTCGCATGGGGATGGCTCCAGGGCTTCACATCCCATCAGGATCTGCCCAAGTGCCCCCTTTTCCTCCTTCCCTTCAGGGATGCAGCCGGCTCCGGGAGCTCTCCATCCGCCTGTTCCGGGTCCTGCTGCAGTCGGTGCTTGGTGGTGACAGGAGGAGGATGAGGAGCAAAATCTGGGATCTGCTGCTCCCGCTCTTCTTCCACATGAGCGACCAAAGCTGCAGCGTGGCCGAGGTACAAACACCCTTCCCCCCAGCCCGGGTATTCCACATTCCTGAGGGTGGGATCATCCCCAAGGTGCCATCTCCCATCCCATCCTGTGCAGGCTTCCTGGGAAGCTCTCCTTGCTGCGGCGACGCTCCTGGGATGGGAAGAGCTCCGGTGCCTATTGGAGATGAGGCAGACGTGGAGGGTTGCAGAGTGCTTGGTATGGGTCCTGCATCCGTCCCTATTCCCATTGGAACCCCTTGCACCGCTCTGCTCATTCCACATGCGGATGGGAAAGGGAGCGTTGGGACTGCTCCAGCCAATGGGGGCGTTCTGTAGCATCCCATTCCTTCTGCAGCTGGAGCGGAGCAGGAAGAGGGCTCAGGGATACCTGGACCAGAGCCTGCGGTACCTGCAGGATGCTCAGGTCCCCTTGCAAGAGGCAGCCGTCAGGTTCATTGGTGAGTCCCTGCGCTCCCCATCCCGGTCCCCACTGCCGCATCCCTGATGGATCCCGATGGATGCTGACGGATCCCAATGAATCCCTGTGCCCAGGATTGGCTGCACGGCCCCTAAGAGGGAAAAGCCCAAGGAAGCTGGAGCAGATCTGCAGAGGTGAGGAGGGAGCAGGGGCTGGGGGGATGCTGGGGGCTACGGAGGGGCTCATCCCAGTCTTTTTGGATCACAGCCCTGGAAGCACTTCTGGATGAGGATGATCCCGGCCTCCGTTCCCTGACAGCACAGACCCTGCTCATCCTCAGGAGCAGACCGAAGCGGCAGAGCATGGGATACTGCGTGCGGGTGCTCTCCTGCTGTGGATGCGCAGTTATCGTTTAGGGGAAAGGATGGCGGAGACAAACCTGGACCAAGGAGCTCCGGAGACCAAAGGGCATCGCCTCCGCTGTCCCATTCCCTCCCCTCCATCTCCGATAGCATCCAGGCAGCACGCACTCCAAACCTGACTCCCCGTTATCCCGCAATGAAGTTGCAGTGATTCCTTCTGGGCTTCCTTGCTTCCATGGATCAGCAAAAGGGGTGCCGCTGTGGAAGGAAACGGTGTTCCCAAGGGAATTTGGTCCATTATAGCGCTAAAAGTCACTCATCAGCACTGCAATCTCCCCCCCCCAGCTTCCATTGAGAGCACCCGGGTACCCCGGTGCAGTCCTCCTTGCTCCGCCTCTTGGTACCGCCCACTGGACAAAGCCACGCCCCCAAGCGGGCCCAGACAATCAGAGCCGGCCCCATCCGGCTTGGCCACGCCCCTCCTGTGGGTGGTCTCATCGGGCACAAAAGGAGGGAGGGCACCAACCCTACCCAAAATGGGGGACACACCCCCAAAATGGGATCCCAGCACCCCAAAATGGGGCAGACCCCAACACCCAAAATTCCATAGACCGCCCCCCCCCGAGCCCCTCAAAATGGTCGCGACCCCCCTTTTCTACCCCTCCCTTATGGAACAAACCACTGTGTTGAAGAGGGAGGTGGGGAGCAGTTTTATTCCTATCAGCATCAAAACGGGGGGCAGGGGAATTCAATAAGATCATGGGGACATAAAAAATAATGTACACAATTGGTGGGGGAATGATTTTGGGGGGCCCCAATGGGGGGGTCACAGTGAGGACACACCCCCACCCCCAGCACGCCCCCCCATGGAAAAAATGGATAAAAAAAGGCAAGATTTAGAGTTGGAAAGGTGCCATTTATACAAATATAGTGATTTATAAAGGGGGGAGGTCAAGGGGGGGTTAAACCCATTGGTTTCCACTAGGAAATAATTTAAGGAGAGGGGGAGAAAGTTCTGGAAGAGCCTAATTATTAATTAGCATATTATTAATTATTATTATTAAGGATTTGGTCCCTAAATGAGGTGCTGCGGGGGGGCTCCTGCAGCCCCTTATTGCCTTGAATGGTATCGTCCCGTCCGTCCCCCCCCCCCCGGGCGATATGGGGGAGTAAAGGGAATGTATGCGGGTGGGTGGAGAACCCTATAGGGAATCCTAACCCCTATAGGAAGGCCTCAGCCCGATATGGAAAGCTTGAGCCATATAGGGAAGGCTCAGCCCTATATGGGAGGCTCAGCCCCATAGGGAAGGCTCAGCCACACACAGAAAGCCTGAATCCCATAGGGAAGCTTCAGACCTATGGGGAAGGCTCAGTCACATAGGAAAGCCTCAGCCCCGTAGGGAAGACTGAACCCTACAGGTAGGGCCTGAACCCCATAGGGAAGGCTCAACCCCATAGGAAAGCCTCAGCCCCATAGGAAAGGCTTGAGCCCTATAGGGAGGGACTGAACCCCACAGGGAACCTCCCAGCCCCATAGAGTTGGATATTCCCAGTCCCCTATAAAGGTTTGTGGCCCCATAAGGGCTGGTCCTCAGCCCCACAGGGAGGCTCGTGGCCCCATAGAGATGCTCTCAGCCCCATATGGATGCCGGCTACCCTATAGGGAAGGTCCTTTGGGATACAGGGAAGGAGCCCCAGAACAACCCAGAATCACACCAAAAACTCCCAAAACCACCACAAAAACACCCTGTAATGCTTCTCCTATGGGACACAGGGACAGAGCACAAAAACAGCCACAAAAGAGCCCCAAAAGACCTCCAAACCACCCCAAACCACCTTGCCCTGCTTCTCTTATGGTATAAAGGGTCAGAGGCCCAAAGCAGCCCCAAAACCACCCCACAACCACCTTCTCATGCTTCTCCTATGGGATACAGGGTCAGAGACCCAAAACACCCTATAAACACCTCAAAAGCATCCCAAAAACCCCAAAACCACCTTCTCCCGCTTCTTCTACGGGATACAGGTCAGATGCCAAAAAAGCCCAAAACCACCCCCAGAAAAGCCCCAAAACCACCTTGCCCTGCTTCTCTTATGGTATAAAGGATCAGAGCCCCAAAGCAGCCCCAAAATCACCCCACAACCACCTTGTACTGCTTCTCCCATGGGATACAGGTTCAGAGCCCCAAAACAGTCATAAACCAGCCACAAAACAGCCCAGAACATCTCAAAACCAAAACCCAAACCAAATCACCTCAAAACCACACACTAAACCACTCCAGAACCACCCTGTCCTGCTTCTCCAATGGGAGACAGGTTTAAAACCATAAAAACATCCCAACACCCCCCCTAAAAAGAAACCAAACATGCCAAAAGCATCTTCTCCTGCTTCTCATAGGGGATCAGGGTCAGAGCACCAAAAAAGACCCCAAAAGAGCCCAAAACCACTTTGTAGTGCTTCTCCTATGGCATAAAAGGTCAGAGCCCCAAAACACCCCCAAAACACCCCCAAAACACCCTAAAACACCCCAAAACCACCTTCTCCTGCTTCTCTTATGGATTACAGTGTCAGAGCCCCAAATCAGCCCCAAACCAATGCAAAAACAGGCCCAAATCAGCCTTAAACATCCCAATAATATCCTAAAGAACTCCAAAACCACCTTGTCCTGCTTCTCCTATGGAATACAGGGTCACAGCCACAAAAACGCCCCAAAACACCCAAAACCAACCAAAACAACCTTGTCCTGCTTCTCCTATGAGATACAGGGTCAGAGCCCCAAAGTACACCAAAACAAACCAAAACCACCACAAAACAACACAAAACCACCCCAAAACCACCTTGTCTTGCTTCTCCTATGGGATACAGGATCAGAGCCCAAAACCAGCCTTAAACTAACCCAAAATCAGCCCAAGTGCACCCTAAAACACCCCAAAACCGCCCTGTCCCGCTTCTCCTATGGGATAAAGGTTCAGAGCCCAAAACCACCCCAAAACACTTCACAACCACCTTGTCCTGCTTGTCCTATGGGATACAGGGTCAGAGCAGAAAAACAGCAGAAAAACAGCCCCAGAATACCATCAAACACACCAAAACCACCTACTACTGCTTCTTGCATGGGATTCAGTCAGAGCCAAAAACCACCCCAAAAACACATCAAAAACAAAAAAAAACACCCCAAAACCACCTTGTCCTGCTTCTTCTACGGGATACAGAGCCCAAAACCACCCCCAAAACCACCCTGTTCTGCTTCTCCTATGGGATAAAGGGTCAGAGCCCAAAAACAGTCCAAAAAAAACAGTCCCAAAACAGCCCAAAACCACCCCAAAACCAACCCCAAAACACCCAAAACCACCACAAAAGACACACAAACCACAACCCAAACCACTCCAGAAACACCTTGTCCTGCTTCTTCTATGGGATACAGGTTCAGAGACCATAAACATCCCAAAACACCAGAAAAATATCCCAAAACACCCACAAACACATTGTCCTGCTTCTCATACAGGATACAGGTTCATAGCCCCCAAACAGCCCCAAACTCACCCATCTGTTGTGGTCAGAGCCCACAACCACCCAATAAGCACCCCAAAACACACTAAAACACAGGAAAAAAAACACCATCTCCTTCTTCTCCTACAGAATAAAGTGTAAGAGCCGCAAACCAGCCCCAAACCAGCCCCAAACCAACCCAAAACCAACCTAAAACACCCGCAAAACACGTTGTCCCATTCTCCTACGGGTTACAGCTTCAGAGCCCCAAAACAGCAACAAAAGAGCCCAAAACAATCCTCAAAACCACCTTCTCCCGCTTCTCCTATGGGATACGGGGTCAGAGCCCAAAAAAACACTGCATAAACATCCCCAAAACACCCTAAAACACTACAAAAAAACACCTTGTCCGGCTTCTCCTATGGGATACATGGTCAGAGCACAGAAACACCCCAAAACACCCCAAAATCACCTTCTCCTGCTTATCCTATGGGATTCAGGATCACAGCCCCAAAACACCCAAAAAACACCCAAAAAACACCTTCTAATGCTTCTCCTATGGGATAGAGGGTCAGAGCCCCAAAACAGCCCAAAGCACACCCAAAACACCCAAAAAACAACCTAAAACACCCCAAACCCAACTTGTCCTGCATCTCTCATGGGATTCAGTTCCAGAGCCCCAAAACACCCCAAAAACACCCCCAAAACAATATAAAACACCCCAAAACCACCCCAAAACCACTTTGTCCTGGTTCTCTTGTGGGATGCAGGGTCAGAGTCCCAAACTAGCCACAAAACACCCAAAAAAAACCCTAAAACACCCCAAAACCACCCCAAAACCACTTTGCCCTGCTTCTATGTGTGACAGGATCAAAGCCGAAAACTGTTGCAAAACACCCACAAAGAAACCCAATCTGCCCCCATAACACCCTAAACCACTCCAAAACAACCTTGTCCTACATCTCCTATTGGATACAGGTTCAGAGCCACAGAACACCCTAAAATACTCCAAAAACACCCCAAAATCACCTTCTCCGGCTTCTCCAATGGGATACAGGGTCTGAGCCCCAAAACAGCCCCAAAACAGCCCAAAGCACACACAAAACCCAAAAAAAACCTCCTAAAACACCCCAAAACCACCTTGTCCAGCTTCTCCTATGGCATTCAGTTCCAGAGCCCCAAAACACCCACAAACACCCCAAAAACAAACTAAAACACACCAAAACACTCCCAAAAGACCCAAAACCACCCTAAAGCCACCTTAAAACCACCTTGTCCTTCTTCTCATATGGGATACAGTGTCAGAGCCGCAAAATAGCCCAAAACAGCCCATAGCACCCCCAAAACACTCAAAAAAACACCCAAAAATATCGTCAAACTCCCCAAAAGACCTTGTCCTGCTTTTCCTATGGGATACGGGGTCAGAGCCCCAAACCACACCAAAACACCTCAAAACAACACCAAAACCACCTAAAACCACCCTATCCTGCTTCTCCTATGGGATACAGGGTCAGAGCCCAAAACTGACCCCCAAACACCCCAAAAATAACCCTAAAACACCCCAAAACCACCTTGTCCTGCTTCTCCTATGGGTACAGGTCAGAGCCCAATACAGCCCCAAAACAGGCCAGAAAAAACGCCAAAACCACCCCAAAGCCACCTTGTCCTGCTTCTCCTAGAAAATACAAGGTCAGAGCCGAAAAACACCCCAAAACCCCCCAAATCACCCCAAAACCATCCCAAAACCACCTTGCCCTACTTCTCCTATGGAACAGTCGTGGTTTAAAACCAGGCAGAGGGCTCATTCACTCACTTCCCCCCTTCTTTCCCTCCCCCTACTCCCAGAGGGATGGAGAGGAGAATCGAAAAGAATGCAACTCCCACAGGTTGAGATAAGAACAGTTTAGTAACTAAGGTATAACAGAGATCGCTACTGCTACCACCAATAATAACAATGACAAAGGAAATAGCAAGGGAAGAGAATACATCATCTCACCACCAGCCGACCGATGACTCGCCCCCCCAGCCCGACCAAGCTCTGACCGATACCTCCTCCAACCCTGCAGTCTCCCAGCCCTTCCGCCTAACTCCCAGTTACATCCTGGGCATGACGGGCTGTGGTATGGAATACCTCTTTGGTCAGTTTGGGTCAGGTGTCCTGTCTCTGCTTCCTCCTGGCTTCCCCTCCTCCCTGGCAGAGCATGAGGCTCACAAAGTCCTTGGCCAAACCAAAACATCGCTAGCAGCTCTCTTCCCAGGCCGAAAGTCAAAACACTGCACTGCACCAGCTACTAAGAAGGAGAAACATGACTGCTACTGCTGAACCCAGGACAGGAATACAGGGTCAGAGCCCAAAACTGCCACAAAACACCCCAAAACTACCCCAAAACCACCTTGTCCTGCTTCTCCTATGGGTGGCACTCAGTGAGAACCCAAAACAGCCCCAAATCACCCCAAATACCCCCAGAATGGTACCTTCTGCAGGTCGCTGTGGAGCTGCTTTAGCATGGCCTCGAGCTGTGACACCTTCTTGGGTAGGTTCAAGGCTGGGGGGGGGGGGGGCAAAGTGCAATGGAGGGGGGGCCCTGGGGTATCCCCGTATTGGGGGGGTGTGGAGGCAGTGTTCTCACAGGAGAATGGATAATTGGTACATAAACTGAATAATCCTGAAAGATACAGCAAGGCCATGAGAGGCCCTAGGAAGCCCAAACAAGCAAGATAAGAAGAAACTGGATTTCATGGAGTTAATGAGAAATGTGGACTGTTGGCAAGCTTTCGAGGTCAAGTTCTCACACCTGTGCTTAACCAATTATATGTCAGTCACTAAGGGTCTTCAAGACATGTATCCAATCATAATATGCCAAATCACTGTAAGTGCATGTAAGAAATAGTATATAAGGAGTTAAGGCTTTGTGATAAATTTGGCAATCGCTTGATCACATTGATTGTCCCTGCGTTGTCCGTGACTCCCGCGTCAACAGGGGAGAGGGGGTTCCAGCCCCAAATGTGTCCCAGCCCCACATACAAGGGGGACATGGGAAGGTACACATACAGGGGAGGTCCCTGTACCTGATGGGGAAGCAACTCCCCGTGGCCTCTCTGGGGGTTGGGGTTGTCGGGGCTCAGCACCAGCTCCGTGAAGGAGAACAGGGACACGGCCCTTTGCACTGAGGGGATGGCACATCAGCACCCCAAAACCAGCCCAAAACAGCCTGAAAACAGCCTGAAACACCTGAAAACTAGCCCTAAACACCTCTGAAACAGCCACAAAACACCCTAAACCAGCCCAAAACGTCCCCCAAAACCAGCCCAAAACACCCCAATTCCCCTCAAAAGCTCCCCCAAACCCACCCCTTTACACCCCCAAAATCAAAACAGCACCCCCAAACACACACCAACGTCAACCTCAGCACCCCTAAAGCACCCCAAACCCACCTCAAATCCCACCTCAGCATCCCAAAACCAACACAGCACCCCCAGAAACACCCCAAACCTCCCCAAATCCGACCCCATGCTGAGGGTGCAGTCTGAGGGGGGGGGGCAGGGCTGGTACCTCCATAGGCCTTGGCTGCATTGACCAGACTGGCTCATTCCAGCCCCGTGGCCATGTCCAGCAGTGGCATCATCCCGGGATCCACGGGGTGCAGGGAGAGCTCTGAGGCAGAGATGGCGCCCGCACAGACATGGGGACCATTGGCACCCAAAACCACCCCAAAACCACCCCAAAACCACCCCAAAACCACCTTGTCCTGTTACTCCTATAGGATACAGGGTCAGAGCCCAAAACTAGCCCCAAAACAACCCAAAAAAACCCTAAACCACCCCAAAACCACCTTGCCCTGCTTCTCCTATGGGATAAAGGGTCAGAGCCCAAAACCAGCCCAAAACCAACACAAATCCAGACCAAAAAACACCCTAAAACACTGCAAAACCACCTTGTCCTGCTTTTCCTACGGGATACAGGGACAGTGCCCCAAAACAACCCCAAAATGGCCCCAAAGGACCCCAAAATCACCTATGGGATAGATGGTCAGAGCCCAAAAACACAGGAAAAAAGCCCAAAACAACATCAAAACCACCTAAAACCACCCCATAACCACCTTGTTCTGCTTCTCCTATGGGATACAGGGACAGAGCCCCAAACTAGCCACAAAACACCCCAAAGAAAACCTAAAACATCCCCAAAACACCCCAAAAACACCTTTTCCTTCTTCTCCTATGGGATACAGCATCAGAGCCCCAAAACACACTAAAACACAGAAAAAATACACCATCTCCTTCTTCTCCTACGGAATAAAGCGTAAGAGCTGCAAACCAGCCACAAACCAGCCACAAACCAACCTAAAATGCCCCCAAAATACGTTGCTCTGTTCTCCTATGGGTTACATATTCACAGCCCCAAAACAGCAACAAAAAAAGCCCAAAACAATCCTAAAAACCACCAAAACCACCCAAAACCACCCCAAAACCATCTTCTCCTGCTTCTCCTATGGGATATAGGGTCAGAGCCCAAAAAAACACTGCATAAACATCCCCAAAACAACCTAAAACACCTTGTCCGGCTTCTCCTATGGGATACAGGATCAGAGCAGAGAAACACCACAAAAACACCGTAAAGTACCCCAAAATCACCTTCTCCTGCTTCTCATATGGGATAAAGGGTCATTGCCCAAAACCAGCCCCAAACCAACACAGATCCAGACCAAAACAACCCTAAAACACCTCAAAGCCAACTTGTCCTGCTTTTCCTATGGGATACAGGGACAGTGCCCCAAAACACCCCCAAAACGGCCTCAAAGGACCCCAAAATCACCTTGTGCTTCTTCCCCTATAAGATAGAGGGTCAGAACCCCAAAACACACCAAAGCACCTCAAAACAACATCAAAACCACTTAAACCCACCCAATAACCACCTTCTTGTGCTTCTCCTATGAGATACACGGTCAGAGCCCCAAACTAGCCCCAAAACACCTCAAAAACACCCTAAAACACCCCAAAAGCACCCCAAACCCACCCTTTCTTTTCCTATGGGATACAGGATCAGAGCCCCAAAACACCCCAGAACACCCAAAAACACCCCAACACCACCCCAAAATTACCTTGTCCTGCTTCTCCTATGGGAACGTCATCTCATCCCGTATCATCCCACTTCATCTCATTCGTCTCCTCTCTTCTCCTCTCTGAAAATATATCGTTTCATATCATTTTATATCATTTCATTCCATTTTATTTCATTTCATTTTTATTTGATGTCATTTCATTTCACCCTTCTCCTCTCCCCCTCCTCTCCTCTACTCTCCTCTCCTATCTCTTATCTTCTACCTCCTATCCCCTATCTCACCCCATCGCCTTGTGAGTGACTGAACTGCAATGAGCCAGGACTGTCCATGCTTTGACTGACTGCTGTGAGGAACTGGACTGGGACTCTTGACTATTAAATTGGACATGATGAAAGAATCTCTTTGTAATAGACTGATTTGTGTTTGGACCCTACGAGGGCTTCAATGGTTCAGTGCTGCTCTTCACAAGGGGGTTTCAGCATTACAGATGGGAAACTGATAGGAGATGGGGCTTATGGGATCTACGTGTATCCATTCATCCATTCTTCCATCATCCATCATCCATCCATCATCCATCCATCCATCCATCCATCCATCCATCCATCCATCCATCCATCCATCCATCCATCCATCATCCATCTATCACCAATCCATCATCCATCCATCCATTTATCCATCCATCCATCCATTTATCCATCCATCCATCCATCCATCCATCCATCCATCCATCCATCCATCCATCCATTTATCCATCCATCCATCATCCATCCATCCATCCATCCGTCCGTCCGTCCGTCCGTCCATAATCCATCCATCCATCACGATCCTCCCTTGGTCCACCCCTGCTCCATGGCTCCATGGCGACAGGAGGCAATGTGGGGCTATGGGAGCGATAGGAGTAGATAGGAGATAACAGCAGCGATAGGGGGCTATGGGAGCAATAGGGGGCGATATGGGGCCATATAGGGCTGCAGGAGGCGATAGGGGGCAACAGGAGGTGATAGGGAACTATGGGAGTGACAGGAGGTGATAGGGGTGATAGCAGTTTATAGGGGGGGATAGGAGGCGATAGGGGCAATGTAGGCCAATAGGAGGTGATAGGGGGCAATAGGAGGGGTCTGGCCCCCAAATCTGCGGGAAGCGCTACGAGAACCGCCTGGGGCTCAGCTACCACGACACACACACGCACCTGGCTGAGGAGGAGGGCGAGGAGCTGGGAGAGAGCCCTGTGCCCCCCCACAAGAATCACCATAAGCGTGATTGGGGCGTCCCCAGCCTTTGGGGGAGGAAGGGGGGGGGGGAATTGGGGGGATTGGGACCATTTGGGATTCCAGGGGTGCTGGGGGGGGGGTTGGGGGTCCCGAGTGTGTGGGGGTGGGGGGCGTCACCCCTTTTTCCTCCTTCCCCGCACCCCCCCCGAGTTTTACAAAGAATTGAACTGGGCTCCTGAAACCCAGCACCGGAGCACAGGTACCCCCCCCATACAGACCCTATTGCTCCCCATTGCCATATGGGGCTGGGGGGAGGGGGGGGTGTGGTCCTGGGGCAGTTTGGACAATGACCAAGCCTGCAGGGAGCATGTGCAAACCCCATAGACCTCATAGACACCCCTGCACCCCTTAGACAACCCTGAACCCCACAGACACCCCCCAAAACTGCCCCAAAAATACCCCAAAAGCAGCCCAGAACAGCCCCAAAACAGAGCAAACCAACCCCAAAACAGCCAAACCCAGCCCCAAACAACCCAAAACAGCCCCAAACAGCCCCAAAACCAATCCAAACCAGCCCAAACCAACCAAAAACCACCCAAAAAACACCCCCGGCACACCAAAAACACCCTGAATCACCCATAAATCACCCTAAAACCACCACAAATCAACCCAAAACCACTCCAAAACTACCTGCAAAACGCCCCCTGAACCCCACCCCCCCCATCAACTCAAAACCACCCGGCCTGCAACCCAAAACACTCTCTCTACCCAAAAACCACCCCGAACCCAACCCAAAACACCCCCTGCACCCCAAAATCACCATGAAACACCCCTTAATCACCCCAAACTTACCCCTAAATCACCCAAAACCCACCCTTAAATCACCCCAAACCCACCACTAATCAAACCAAACTCACCCCAAACCAACACAAAGCTACCCCTAAATCACCCCAAAAGAAACTTAAATCACCCCAAAACCACCCCAAAACAACTCAAACCCACCTCAAATCAACACAAAAAAACCCTGCCGCCACCCCAAAACACCCCCTCTACCCCCAAAACACCCCCCAAATCAACCCAAACCCACCCCTATATCACCCCAAAGCCACCCCAAATCAACCCAAAACTACTCCTAAATCACCTGAAACCCACTCTAAATCACCCAAAACCCACCCCAAATCAACACAAAGCCATCGCAAAATCAACCCGCAGCAATCCAAACCCACCCCTTGCACCCCAAAAACACCAAACCCCCCAAAATCAACCCAAAACTACCCCAAATCACCCAAACCCACCCCAAATCACCTGAAAACCATCCCAAATCTACCCTAAGTCAACCCTAAACCACCCCTTGCGACCCAAAACCACTCAAACCCCCCAAAATCACCACACACACCCCAACACCCCCCAGGACCAGCTGCTGTTCTGCAACAACTGCGATCGGGGGTACCACAAGTACTGCCTGAGCCCCCCCATGGCCGAGCTCCCTGAAGGTAAATGCGTGGGGCGGTCAATGGGGGAGCCACTTTGGGGTACCCCCCCCATTGACCCCCCCTCTTTCTGTGTGCCCCCCCGCAGGCAGCTGGAGCTGCCACCTCTGCCTGCGGCAGCACAAGGACAAGGCCTCAGCCTTCATCACCCTCACTTGGGAGGGAACCCCATGTACCCCCCCCACGCCCCCCTGCACCCCCAAATCCTGCCAAAAGCCATAATGGAAATGGGGGGGAGAAGGGGGGGTGGACATGTTGCATGATGGGAAAACTGGGGCTCTCCCTCGTGTTAATTATCTATAACACGGTTGGATTTGGGGGGGGACCACGGTGGTGGACACCAGCACACAAAATGGGACCCCTGCACCCCAAAAATTGGACACCAGGACCCCCAAAATGGGCCATCTGCATCCCCAAAGTGGGACCTCAGCACCCAAAATGGGACCTGAGAACCCAAAAATGGGACCTGGTACCCCAAAATAAGACCCCAGGATCTCAAAATGGGAGCCAGGTACCCCAAAGTGGGACCCCAGCACTC
>NW_026913431.1:0-11549 GCF_034315485.1 Pezoporus occidentalis | reverse complement strand
ACTGAGCTGGAGTGTTTGAAATATGGCTGGACTGGGTTAAACTGGGCTGGGCTGTATCCAACTGGTCTGGGCTGGGTTAAACTGGGCTGGGCTGTATCAAACTGGGCTGGCCTGGGTTAAACTGGGCTGGACTGTGTTAAACTGGGGTGGGCTGTATCAAACTGGTCTGGACAGGGTTAAACTGGGCTGGAGTGGATTATACTGAGCTGGAGTGTATTAAATATGGTTGGACTGGGTTAAACTGGGCTGGACTGGGTTAAACTGGGCTGGGCTGGATCAAACTGGGCTGGACAGGGTTGAACTGTGCTAGAGTGAACTGAAGTGGGCTGGGCTGGATTAAAATGAGCTGGACTGGGTTCAAGTGGACCGGGCTGTATCAAACTGAGCTGGACTGTGTTTAAACTTAGCTGTAGTGGGTTAAAGTGGGCTGGACTGGGTAAACTGTGCTAGAGTGAACTGAAGTGGGCTGGGCTGGATGAAACTGAGCTGGACTGGGTTAAAGTGGGCTAGGCTGGGTTAAACTGGGTTGGAGTGGGTTAAACTTGGCTGGGCTGGATTATATTGAGCTGGAGTGTATGAAATGTGGCTGGACTGGGTTAAACTGGGCTGGGCTGTAACAAACATGGCTGGACTGGGTTAAACATGGCTGGACTGGGTTAAACTGGGCTGGGCTGTATCAAACTGGGCTGACCCGGGTTAAACTGGGCTGGGATGGATTGAACTGAGCTGGACTGAATTACATTGGGCTGGACAGGGTTAAAGTGTGCTAGAGTGAACTGAAGTGGGCTGGGCAGGATGAAAGTGAGCTAGACTGCGATAAAGTGGCTGGGCTGGATCAAACTGAGCTGGACTGTGTTTAAACTGAGCTGGACTGTGTTAAAGTGGGCTGGACTGGCTTAAACTGTGCTTGAGTGAACTGAAGTGGGTGGGGAGGATCAAAGTGAGCTGGGCTGTATCAAAGTGGGTTGGCTTGGGTTAAACTGGGCTGCACTGGGTTAAACTGGGCTGGGTTGGATTGAAGTGAGGTGGTCTGGGTTAAAGTGGGCTTGACTGGGTTAAACAGTGGTAGATTGAACTGAAGTGGGCTGGGCAGGATGAAAGTGAGCTGGACTGGGTTAAACTTGGCTGGGTTGTATCAAAGTGGGCTGGGCTGGGTTAAACTGGGCTGGACTGGGGTAAAACTGGGCTGTACTGGGTTAAAGTGGGCTGGAGTGGGTTAAACTGGGGTGGGCTTTATCAAATTGGGCTGGACTGGGTTAAACTGGGCTGGAGTGGCTTATACTGAGGTGGAGTATATTAAATATGGCTGGAGTGGGTTAAACTGGGCTGGGCTGGATCAAACTGGGCTGGACTGGTTTAGACTTGTCTGGACTGGGTTAAACTGGTCTGGGATTGATTGAAGTGATCTGGAGTGGATTAAACTGTGCAAGAGTGAAGTGAACTGGGCTGGGCTGGATTAAAGTGAGCTGGCCTGAGTTATACTGGTCTGGACTGGGTTAAACTGGGGTGGACTGGAGTAGATTGAGCTGGTGTGTATTAAATATAGGTGGACTGGGTTAAACTGGGCTGGGCTGGGTTAAACTGGACTGGAGTGGATTATAGTGAGCTGGAGTGTATTAAATATGGCTGGACTGGGTTAAACTGGGCTGGGCTGTAAGAAAGTGGGCTGGACTGGGTTAAACTTGGCTGGACTGGGTTTAACTGTGCTGGGCTGTATCAAACTGGGCTGGACTGGGTTAAACTGGGGTGGGCTGTATCAAACTGGTCTGGCCAGGGTTAAACTGGGCTGGAGTGGATTATGCTGAGCTGGAGTGTATTAAATATGGTTGGACTGGGTTAAACTGGGCTGGACTGGGATAAACTGGGCTGGACTGGGTTATACTGGGCTGGGCTGGATCAAACTGGGCTGGACAGGGTTGAACTGTGCTAGAGTGAACTGAAGTGGGCTGGGCTGGATGAAACTGAGCTGGACTGGGTTAAAGTGGGCTGGGCTGGGTTAAACTGGGTTGGACTGGGTTAAACTTGGCTGGGCTGGATTATAGTGAGCTGGAGTGTATGAAATATGGCTGGACTGGGTTAAACTGGGCTGGACTGGGTTAAACTGGGGTGGGCTGTATCAAACTGGTCTGGACAGGGTTAAACTGGGCTGGAGTGGATTATACTGAGCTGGAGTGTATTAAATATGGTTGGACTGGGTTAAACTGGGGTGGGCTGTATCAAACTGGTCTGGACAGGGTTAAACTGGGCTGGAGTGGATTATACTGAGCTGGAGTGTATTAAATATGGTTGGACTGGGTTAAACTGAGCTGGACTGGGTTAAACTGGGCTGGGCTGGATCAAACTGGGCTGGACAGGGTTGAACTGTGCTAGAGTGAAGTGAACTGGGCTGGGCTGGATGAAACTGAGCTGGACTGGGTTAAAGTGGGCTGGGCTGGGTTAAACTGGGTTGGACTGGGTTAAACTTGGCTGGGCTGGATTATACTGAGCTGGCGTGTATGAAATATGGCTGGACTGGGTTAAACTGGGCTGGGCTGTATCAAACTGTGCTGGCCTGGGTTAAACATGGCTGGACTGGGTTAAACTGGGGTGGGCTGTATCAAGCTGGTCTGGACAGGGTTAAACTGGAGTGGACTGGAGTAGATTGAGCTGGTGTGTATTAAATATAGGTGGACTGGGTTAAACTGGACTGGAGTGGATTATAGTGAGCTGGAGTGTATTAAATATGGCTGGACTGGGTTAAACTGGGCTGGGCTGTAAGAAAGTGGGCTGGACTGGGTTAAACTTGGCTGGACTGGGTTAAACTGGGCTGGGCTGTATCAAACTGGGCTGGACGGTGTTAAACTGGGGTGGGCTGTATCAAACTGGTCTGGACAGGGTTAAACTGGGCTGGAGTGGATTAGATATGGTTGGACTGGGTTAAACTGGGCTGGACTGGGATAAACTGGGCTGGACTGGGTTAAACTGGGGTGGGCTGAATCAAACTGGTCTGGCCAGGGTTAAAGTGGGCTGGAGTGGATTATACTGAGCTGGCGTGTCTTAAGTATGGTTGGACTGGGTTAAAGTGGGCTGGACTGGGATAAACTGGGCTGGCCTTGGTTAAACTGGGCTGGACTGGGTTAAACTGTGGTGGGCTGTATCAAACTGGTCTGGCCAGTGTTAAACTGGGCTGGAGTGGATTAGATATGGTTGGACTGGGTTAAACTGGGCTGGACTAGGATAAACTGGGCTGGATTGGGTTAAACTGGGCTGGGCTGGATCAAACTGGGCTGGACAGGGTTGAACTGTGCTAGAGTGAACTGAAGTGGGCTGGGCTGGATGAAACTGAGGTGGACTGGGTTAAAGTGGGCTGGGCTGGGTTAAACTGGGTTTGACTGGGTTAAACTTGGCTGGGCTGGATTATACTGAGCTGGAGTGTATGAAATATGGCTGGACTGGGTTAAACTGGGCTGGGCTGTATCAAACTGGTCTGGGCTGGGTTAAACTGGGCTGGGCTGTATCAAACTGTGCTGGCCTGGGTTAAACTGGGCTTGACTGGGCTAAACTGGGGTGGGCTGTATCAAACTGGTCTGGACAGGGTTAAACTGGGCTGGAGTGGATTATACTGAGCTGGAGTGTATTAAATATGGTTGGATTGGGTTAAACTGGGCTGGACTGGGTTAAACTGGGCTGGGCTGGATCAAACTGGGCTGGACAGGGTTGAACTGTGCTAGAGTGAACTGAACTGGGCTGGGCTGGATTAGAATGAGCTGGACTGGGTTCAAGTGGACCGGGCTGTATCAAACTGAGCTGGACTGTGTTTAAACTTAGCTGTAGTGGGTTAAAGTGGGCTGGACTGGGTAAACTGTGCTAGAGTGAACTGAAGTGGGCTGGGCTGGATGAAACTGAGCTGGACTGGGTTAAAGTGGGCTAGGCTGGGTTAAACTGGGTTGGAGTGGGTTAAACTTGGCTGGGCTGGATTATATTGAGCTGGAGTGTATGAAATGTGGCTGGACTGGGTTAAACTGGGCTGGGCTGTAACAAACATGGCTGGACTGGGTTAAACATGGCTGGACTGGGTTAAACTGGGCTGGGCTGTATCAAACTGGGCTGACCCGGGTTAAACTGGGCTGGGATGGATTGAACTGAGCTGGACTGAATTAAATTGGGCTGGACAGGGTTAAAGTGTGCTAGAGTGAACTGAAGTGGGCTGGGCAGGATGAAAGTGAGCTAGACTGCGATAAAGTGGCTGGGCTGGATCAAACTGAGCTGGACTGTGTTTAAACTGAGCTGGACTGTGTTAAAGTGGGCTGGACTGGCTTAAACTGTGCTTGAGTGAACTGAAGTGGGTGGGGAGGATCAAAGTGAGCTGGGCTGTATCAAAGTGGGTTGGCTTGGGTTAAACTGGGCTGCACTGGGTTAAACTGGGCTGGGTTGGATTGAAGTGAGGTGGTCTGGGTTAAAGTGGGCTTGACTGGGTTAAACAGTGGTAGATTGAACTGAAGTGGGCTGGGCAGGATGAAAGTGAGCTGGACTGGGTTAAACTTGGCTGGGTTGTATCAAAGTGGGCTGGGCTGGGTTAAACTGGGCTGGACTGGGGTAAAACTGGGCTGTACTGGGTTAAAGTGGGCTGGAGTGGGTTAAACTGGGGTGGGCTTTATCAAATTGGGCTGGACTGGGTTAAACTGGGCTGGAGTGGCTTATACTGAGGTGGAGTATATTAAATATGGCTGGAGTGGGTTAAACTGGGCTGGGCTGGATCAAACTGGGCTGGACTGGTTTAGACTTGTCTGGACTGGGTTAAACTGGTCTGGGATTGATTGAAGTGATCTGGAGTGGATTAAACTGTGCAAGAGTGAAGTGAACTGGGCTGGGCTGGATTAAAGTGAGCTGGCCTGAGTTATACTGGTCTGGACTGGGTTAAACTGGGGTGGACTGGAGTAGATTGAGCTGGTGTGTATTAAATATAGGTGGACTGGGTTAAACTGGGCTGGGCTGGGTTAAACTGGACTGGAGTGGATTATAGTGAGCTGGAGTGTATTAAATATGGCTGGACTGGGTTAAACTGGGCTGGGCTGTAAGAAAGTGGGCTGGACTGGGTTAAACTTGGCTGGACTGGGTTTAACTGTGCTGGGCTGTATCAAACTGGGCTGGACTGGGTTAAACTGGGGTGGGCTGTATCAAACTGGTCTGGCCAGGGTTAAACTGGGCTGGAGTGGATTATACTGAGCTGGAGTGTATTAAATATGGTTGGACTGGGTTAAACTGGGCTGGACTGGGATAAACTGGGCTGGACTGGGTTATACTGGGCTGGGCTGGATCAAACTGGGCTGGACAGGGTTGAACTGTGCTAGAGTGAACTGAAGTGGGCTGGGCTGGATGAAACTGAGCTGGACTGGGTTAAAGTGGGCTGGGCTGGGTTAAACTGGGTTGGAGTGGGTTAAACTTGGCTGGGCTGGATTATAGTGAGCTGGAGTGTATGAAATATGGCTGGACTGGGTTAAAGTGGGCTTGGCTGTATCAGAGTGGTCTGGGCTGGGTTAAACTGGGCTGGGCTGTGTCAGACTGGTCTGGGCTGGGTTAAACTGGGCTGGGCTGTATCAAACTGTGCTGGCCTGGGTTAAACTGGGCTGGACTGGGTTAAACTGGGGTGGGCTGTATCAAACTGGTCTGGACAGGGTTAAACTGGGCTGGAGTGGATTATACTGAGCTGGAGTGTATTAAATATGGTTGGACTGGGTTAAACTGAGCTGGACTGGGTTAAACTGGGCTGGGCTGGATCAAACTGGGCTGGACAGGGTTGAACTGTGCTAGAGTGAAGTGAACTGGGCTGGGCTGGATGAAACTGAGCTGGACTGGGTTAAAGTGGGCTGGGCTGGGTTAAACTGGGTTGGACTGGGTTAAACTTGGCTGGGCTGGATTATACTGAGCTGGCGTGTATGAAATATGGCTGGACTGGGTTAAACTGGGCTGGGCTGTATCAAACTGTGCTGGCCTGGGTTAAACATGGCTGGACTGGGTTAAACTGGGGTGGGCTGTATCAAGCTGGTCTGGACAGGGTTAAACTGGAGTGGACTGGAGTAGATTGAGCTGGTGTGTATTAAATATAGGTGGACTGGGTTAAACTGGACTGGAGTGGATTATAGTGAGCTGGAGTGTATTAAATATGGCTGGACTGGGTTAAACTGGGCTGGGCTGTAAGAAAGTGGGCTGGACTGGGTTAAACTTGGCTGGACTGGGTTAAACTGGGCTGGGCTGTATCAAACTGGGCTGGACTGTGTTAAACTGGGGTGGGCTGTATCAAACTGGTCTGGACAGGGTTAAACTGGGCTGGAGTGGGTTAAACTGGGGTGGTTGGACAGGGTTAAACTGGGCTGGACTGGGATAAACTGGGCTGGACTGGGTTAAACTGGGGTGGGCTGAATCAAACTGGTCTGGCCAGGGTTAAAGTGGGCTGGAGTGGATTATACTGAGCTGGCGTGTCTTAAGTATGGTTGGACTGGGTTAAAGTGGGCTGGACTGGGATAAACTGGGCTGGCCTTGGTTAAACTGGGCTGGACTGGGTTAAACTGTGGTGGGCTGTATCAAACTGGTCTGGCCAGTGTTAAACTGGGCTGGAGTGGATTAGATATGGTTGGACTGGGTTAAACTGGGCTGGACTGGGATAAACTGGGCTGGACTGGGTTAAACTGGGCTGGGCTGGATCAAACTGGGCTGGACAGGGTTGAACTGTGCTAGAGTGAACTGAAGTGGGCTGGGCTGGATGAAACTGAGGTGGACTGGGTTAAAGTGGGCTGGGCTGGGTTAAACTGGGTTGGACTGGGTTAAACTTGGCTGGGCTGGATTATACTGAGCTGGAGTGTATGAAATATGGCTGGACTGGGTTAAACTGGGCTGGGCTGTATCAAACTGGTCTGGGCTGGGTTAAACTGGGCTGGGCTGTATCAAACTGGGCTGGCCTGGGTTAAACTGGGCTGGACTGGGCTAAACTGGGGTGGGCTGTATCAAACTGGTCTGGACAGGGTTAAACTGGGCTGGAGTGGATTATACTGAGCTGGAGTGTATTAAATATGGTTGGACTGGGTTAAACTGGGCTGGACTGGGTTAAACTGGGCTGGGCTGGATCAAACTGGGCTGGACAGGGTTGAACTGTGCTAGAGTGAACTGAACTGGGCTGGGCTGGATTAAAGTGAGCTGGACTGGGTTCAAGTGGACCGGGCTGTATCAAACTGAGCTGGACTGTGTTTAAACTTAGCTGTAGTGGGTTAAAGTGGGCTGGACTGGGTAAACTGTGCTAGAGTGAACTGAAGTGGGCTGGGCTGGATGAAACTGAGCTGGACTGGGTTAAAGTGGGCTAGGCTGGGTTAAACTGGGTTGGAGTGGGTTAAACTTGGCTGGGCTGGATTATACTGAGCTGGAGTGTATGAAATATGGCTGGACTGGGTTAAACTGGGCTGGGCTGTAACAAACTGGGCTGGACTGGGTTAAACATGGCTGGACTGGGTTAAACTGGGCTGGGCTGTATCAAACTGGGCTGACCCGGGTTAAACTGGGCTGGGATGGATTGAACTGAGCTGGACTGAATTAAATTGGGCTGGACAGGGTTAAAGTGTGCTAGAGTGAACTGAAGTGGGCTGGGCAGGATGAAAGTGAGCTGGACTGTGTTTAAACAGAGCTGGACTGTGTTAAAGTGGGCTGGACTGGCTTAAACTATGCTAGAGTGAACTGAAGTGGGCTGGGCTGGATCAAAGTGAGCTGGGCTGGGTTAAACTGTGCTGGAGTAAACTGAAGTGGGCTGGGCTGTATCAAAGTGAGCTGGGCTGTATCAAAGTGGGTTGGCCTGGGTTAAACTGGGCTGGACTGGGTTAAACTGGGGGGTTGGATTGAACTGCTCTGGAGTGGATTAAACTGGCTGGACAGGGTTAAACTGTGCTAGAGTGAACTGAAGTGGGCTGGGCTGGATGAAACGGGGCTGGGCTGGGTTAGACTGGGGTGGATTGCATTCTACTGAGCTGGTGTGTATTAAATATGGCTGGAGTGGGTTAAAGTGGGCTGGGCTGGATGAAACTGGGTTGGACTTGGTTAAAGTGGGCTGGGCTGGATTGAACTGAGCTGGACTGGATTAAACTGGGTTGAGCTGGATTGAATTGAGCTGGACTGGATCAAAGTGAGCTGGCCTGGATTAAACACAGCTGGAGTGGGTTAAACATGACTGGGCTGTGTTAAACTCTGCTGCTGTGAACTAAACTGGGCTGGACTGTGTTAAACTGCGCTGGGTTTGATTAAATTTAGCTGGACTGGATTAAACTGGGCTGGTCTGGGTTAAAGTGAGCTGGAGTAGGTTAAAGTGGGCTTGGCTGGATTAAAGTGGGCTGGACTGTGTCAAAGTGAGTTGGGCTGGATTAAACTGAGCTGGACTGGGTGAAGCTGGGCTGGACTGGATTAAACTGAGATGGAGTGTATTAAACTCGGCTGGACTGGACTAAACTGGGCTGGCCTGGATTAAACTGAACTGGACTGGGTTAAACTTGTCTGCGCTGGGTTAAATTGAGCTGGACTGAGTTAAAGTGGGCTAGACTGGGTTAAACTGGGCTGGGTTGGATTGAAGTGAGGTGGTCTGGGTTAAAGTGGGCTTGACTGGGTTAAACAGTGCTAGAGTGAACTGAAGTGGGCTGGGCAGGATGAAAGTGAGCTGGACTGGGTTAAACTGGGCTGGGTTGTATCAAAGTGGGCTGGGCTGGGTTAAACTGGGCTGGACTGGGGTAAAACTGGGCTGTACTGGTTTAAAGTGGGCTGGAGTGGGTTAAACTGGGGTGGGCTTTATCAAATTGGGCTGGACTGGGTTAAACTGGGCTGGAGTGGATTATACTGAGCTGGAGTATATTAAATGTGGCTGGAGTGGGTTAAACTGGGCTGGGCTGGATCAAACTGGGCTGGACTGGTTTAGACTTGGCTGGACTGGGTTAAACTGGGCTGGGATTGATTGAAGTGATCTGGAGTGGATTAAACTGTGCAAGAGTGAAGTGAACTGGGCTGGGCTGGATTAAAGTGAGCTGGACTGAGTTAAACTGGTCTGGACTGGGTTAAACTGGGGTGGACTGGAGTAGATTGAGCTGGTGTGTATTAAATATAGGTGGACTGGGTTAAACTGGGCTGGGCTGGGTTAAACTGGACTGGAGTTGATTATAGTGAGCTGGAGTGTATTAAATATGGCTGGACTGGGTTAAACTTGGCTGGACTGGGTTAAACTGTGCTGGGCTGTATCAAACTGGGCTGGACTGGGTTAAACTGGACTGGAGTGGATTATACTGCGCTGGTGTGTATTAAATATGGTTGGACTGGGTTAAACTGGGCTGGACTGGGATAAACTGGGCTGGACTGGGTTAAACTGGGCTGGGCTGTATCAAACTGGGCTGGCCTGGATTAAACTGGGCTGGACCGGGTTAAACTCGGGTGGGCTGTATCAAACTGGGCTGGACAGGGTTAAACTGGGCTGGAGTGGATTATACTGAGCTGGAGTGTATTAAATATGGTTGGACTGGGTTGAACTGAGCTGGACTGGGTTAAAGTGGGCTGGGCTGGGTTAAACTGGGTTGGACTGGGTTAAACTTGGCTGGGCTGAATTATACTGAGCTGGAGTGTATGAAATATGGCTGGACGGGTTTAAACTGGGCTGGGCTGTATCAGACTGGTCTGGGCTGGCTTAAACTGGGCTGGGCTGTATCAAACTGGGCTGGACTGGGTTAAACTGGGGTGGGCTGTATCAAACTGGTCTGGACAGGGTTAAACTGGGCTGGAGTGGATTATACTGAGCTGGAGTGTATTAAATATGGCTGGACTGGGTTAAACTGGGCTGGAGTGGATTATACTGAGCTGGAGTGTATTAAATATGGCTGGACTGGGTTAAACTGGGCTGGACTGGGTTAAACTGGGCTGGGCTGGATCAAACTGGGCTGGACAGGGTTAAACTGGGCTGGAGTGGATTATACTGAGCTGGAGTATATTAAATATGGCTGGAGTGGGTTAAACTGGGCTGGGCTGGATCAGACTGGGCTGGACTGGTTTAGACTTGTCTGGACTGGGTTAAACTGGGCTGGGATTGATTGAAGTGATCTGGAGTGGATTAAACTGTGCAAGAGTGAACTGAAGTGGGCTGGGCTGGATTAAAGTGAGCTGGACTGAGTTAAACTGGTCTGGACTGGGTTAAACTGGGGTGGACTGGAGTAGATTGAGCTGGTGTGTATTAAATATCGGTGGACTGGGTTAAACTGGGCTGGGTTAAACTGGACTGGAGTGGATTATAGTGAGCTGGAGTGTATTAAATATGGCTGGAGTGGGTTAAACTGGGCTGGGCTGTATCAAACTGGGCTGGCCTGGGTTAAACTGGGCTGGACTGGGTTAAACTGGGGTGGGCTGTATCAAACTGGGCTGGACTGGGTTAAACTGGGCTGGAGTGGATTATACTGAGCTGGAGTGTATTAAATATGGTTGGACTGGGTTAAACATGGCTGGACTGGGTTAAACATGGCTGGACTGGGTTAAACTGGGCTGGGCTGTATCAAACTGGGCTGACCCGGGTTAAACTGGGCTGGGATGGATTGAACTGAGCTGGACTGAATTAAATTGAGCTGGACAGGGTTAAAGTGTGCTAGAGTGAACTGAAGTGGGCTGGGCAGGATGAAAGTGAGCTGGGATAAAGTGGACTGGGCTGGATCAAACTGAGCTGGACTCTGTTTAAACTTAGGTGTACTGGGTTAAACTGGGCTGGATAAACTGTGCTAGAGTGAACTGAAGTGGGCTGGGCTGGATCAAAGTGAGCTGGGCTGGGTTAAACTGTGCTGGAGTAAACTGAAGTGGGCTGGGCTGTATCAAAGTGAGCTGGGCTGTATCAAAGTGGGTTGGCCTGGGTTAAACTGGGCTGGACTGGGTTAAACTGGGGTGGATTGAACTGCTCTGGAGTGGATTAAACTAGGCTGGACAGGGTTAAACTGTGCTAGAGTGAACTGAAGTGGGCTAGGCTGGATGAAACGGGTCTGGGCTGGGTTAGAATGGGGTGGATTGCATTCTACTGAGCTGGTGTGTATTAAATATGCCTGGAGTGGGTTAAAGTGGGCTGGGCTGGATGAAACTGGGTTGGACTTGGTTAAAGTGGGCTGGGCTGGATTGAACTGTGCTGGACTGGATTAAACTGGGTTGAGCTGGATTGAATTGAGCTGGACTGGATCAAAGTGAGCTGGCCTGGATTAAACACAGCTGGAGTGGGTTAAACATGACTGGGCTGTGTTAAACTCTGCTGTTGTGAACTAATCTGGGCTGGACTGTGTTAAACTGCGCTGGGTTTGATTAAATTTAGCTGGACTGGATTAAACTGGGCTGGTCTGGGTTAAAGTGAGCTGGAGTAGGTTAAAGTGGGCTTGGCTGGATTAAAGTGGGCTGGACTGTGTCAAAGTGAGTTGGGCTGGATTAAACTGAGCTGGACTGGGTGAAGCTGGGCTGGACTGGATTAAACTGAGATGGAGTGTATTAAACTCGGCTGGACTGGACTAAACTGGGCTGGCCTGGATTAAACTGAA
>NW_026913430.1:0-9162 GCF_034315485.1 Pezoporus occidentalis | reverse complement strand
AGTTCAGTTACAGACTTTGCCCTTTGCAACGTGGGTGTCTTTGGAAGGAAGCAGATGTTCTGTGCTTCTCTTCTTTCACCAAATGCTGCCTGCTTTGTCCTGAGAACCCTCCATTGTAAGACCCTTCTTGCTCCAGTGAAGTTATTTGCCACTGTTTGCCAATGATCAGCTCTTTGCCACTGATGGTTTATCCTTGTTTTATACAGCAAACTGTTCATCCATGATGCTCGAGGAGCAAGTTAGTGCACACGGCCTGTTTGTTTATAGTTAGTTCTTCCCATGCAAAAGCACAGACTTTGACCTATAGGCAATAGTTCCTTCTTCTTTTTAAACAGAAAAAGAAGTCTAGTGTTTGGAAAACCTAATGAAAACCCCTAAACCCATGGGAAAACAAACTGGGTTTTAAACCAGTTTTCTAGGTAGTTTCACTCAAAGAAAGTTGAGGACATGTCTTGTTTATCGACGTGTTCTACAGCGAGTTGAATGTGGATAGAGAAGAAAACCACAGCGGAAGGGACCCAGGAGTCTCGGTAAACCTTTCATGTACTAGAGGCTCTCTTTTTGGAGAAGAACTGTGGTTCCTCTTGGAAGCAGAGTTGTGACTGAGGAGAACTGATGTGGGCAAGAGCATAGCTGTGCTCTGGTGTCCAGACAATGAGCTACACATTTGAGTGAAGCTGACACACACATGGTAGTTTCAGCATGGGTCCCAGAGAATTGTGTCGGATTTGCAGCTTCTGTTGTCTGGTTTAGGGTTAGTTGGCTTTATTGTAATATGTCAGACTGCTATTAGATTAGGCAGGGCTTGTAGCAATCCCGTTCTGTTATCTGACTGACTCCAGAGGCCTTCAGACCTCGGTCATTGCTTATGCCTTGCTTGATGCGGAGAGAAGCGTGTGTTGGGCTGTGTAGGCAGAGGAGTCGGAAGAGGCCAGACTTGATGTGCTATACAATTCTGGTAAATGGTTTTCTCATGGTTAAACCACAGGAGCCTGACAGCCGACCTGTCAGACTGCAGAGAGGTGTGACAGCTGGCACAGCTTCTTGTCGCTTTGAAAGCACTGCTGCGTGCAGGAAGTTTTGCGCAAGCGTTGCGAGGACAGCACCTAATCTGTTTTTACAGTTGACGCTCTTTATAGATGTTGTCTCAGTTTGCAGCAGGGCTGGTTAGTGGCAAACAAAGATGAAGCTCTCATGTAGACTGGTGTCTTAGTGAGTGACAGGCAGGGCTAGCAGTGATCCAGGAGTGCTGTGCAACACGTTTGACTGATCCTGTGGAGAAATGGGGTCTGTGTTTCTGAAGCAGGTGTCGATGTGCACATGCTAGAGCATCCCCACGGTCTCCTGGTCTCTCAAGCTCTTTCAAACAGTTGAAAGAGGAAATTTTCCTGGGTTCTAGTAAGCTGTGCTAGAAGGAAAATAGCTCATGAAGACCTCAGTCTTTCATCTCTCCTTTCTCTTTTTGCCTGCAGCCTGACCCACCAACTTCCACTAAGTGGCAGCCTGGCAACTGCCTAACCAAGGTAAGCCCACCCTTCTCCCTGCAACCCATTTAAAAGCAGCACAGTATCTGAAATGCCTGCTAGAGTGTGCAGTCATTTGTGCTACCCGTTTAATGTCTGTTGTGGGAGAGCACCTTGTCTGCAGTTTGGGGGGGTGCCCAGAAGAACTAAGCCAGCCATCCCAGTTTGTGCTTTTCAGTTTTGTCCATGGCTGCCCCTTCTGCTGCCATTAGCCAAGTAACCTCAGTCTGAGTAGCATAGCCTTTTCCTGTGTGGAGTAGTCTGAAACAGTTGTGATTGCTCGCTTACACAAAGAGAAAGGAATTCTGCAGGCTTGAACTGTGTTATTCCTTAGGGGCGATGGTAGAAGCTTCGTGCCTTTTGCTTTTCCATAAATGCAGGCTTTTAACTGAAGCAGGTTCACTGACAGTAACAACCATCCCTAAACCCTGCTTTGGATCTCAGTGCTTGGATAAATACGTAGAAGGTTTCTTTGGCTTTCCCTGGAGCTGTCGTGGTTCTAGCAGTAATGCTAAGGCTGAAAAGACACGTATGTCCAGTAAGGGGCTTTCCAGACACATCCTTGCAGAGTCCTTCTGCTGTAATAGTTGCTTTCCTTTGAATTAAAGGCAGCCCTTTATTTAGCAAAGATAGTAATTGCTCACAAGTGGATTTTGGAAAGCTATCTCCCAAAGGGGACTGTGAATAAGCTTCCAGGCAGGCACAGAGAAAGTTGGCTGCAAGCCTTATGGTGGATGGGTATTCGCTATGGATATTTCTGTGCCTGTATACCTTTCTGGTGGTCCGCACCAAGCGGGTAGCTTAGCATGTGTAGGTGAATAAGCCTGGTTCCCATGTGGGTTTAGTTTAGTCTTGGCATTTTCTGAACTTCCCATAGTTGTCTGGGAGAATTCAGGAGGGTGGGGAAATCGTGAAGAAATTTGAGAGACCCCAGCAGTCCCCCTTGTGCAGAGCAGTGGGAGAAAGGTGAAGAGGCAGTAAATCTGTCACTTCTCCTGCTGCCTCAGAAGACCCAAGGCAGGAGCTGTTTGATCTTAGACATGTCCTGCCTGGCAGTCTGAGCGTCTGACTTCAGAACCCCCCCCTCAGAGCCTCACTGTCTGTATTATGTAAGCATGCATCTGTCCTTGGAGGCTCATCACAGCCAGCTAGGTCAGTACAGCTGTCAGACATCTTTTGCAGCAGTGTGGAGCTCAACCTGAGAGACAGTTGAAGGTCATGATCTGGAGCCTTGCCCTGAGCACACTGCCAAAGGTAGACTCGGTGCTGCACGCAGCCCACTGAGCTCTGTCATAGTGACATAAAGCTGGATGTACTCTTGGGAGGGACACAAAGTCCTAGCATGCTATTGGCTATTGACAGCCAGTGGATAATGCTGACTGATAAGTGCAGGTTCTTTTACATTTTCTTGGCTTGTAGCAAAGTATTCTGAAGATTTTCATTCATGTGAGCTGATGATTTTTGATATCTTGTACTTTTCCATCTAGGGAGTGTAATTGAAAAGTAGTATTTATTACCTCTCTACCTTAATGGTTCCTGTTGGAAGACAGTGGCAGCAATTTTAACTGACTCTTAAAATTTCATCTATATCATAGTTTTGTTAATAAACCCAAAAACCCCTGCACATCTGAATGCAGCGTTTTCCTTCCCTTTGATAAGACTTATCAAAACCCACAACTGTCTGCAGTTCATGACTGCATCAGGAGGAATCTGAATACATTTCTGTACAATTCCTACCAAGTAGAAGAAAAAAAGCCCAGCCAGAACAGATGCAATGCTTATTTTGCGCAATGGAAGTGCCTTAATTTTGATTACTATTAGCCGCAAGAGGTTGAGCAGTTCCATCTCTGCCACTACAAAATATCCAAGCAGAAGGAGATAAAATGTCATCTTAGGATACTGCTCAGTGAACCTGAAATCTGTATCTGCTGTGGTCTGGGTTTCCACTTTGTTGGTTCCACTATCTTTTCAATACTTCTAACAAGAATTGATCAAACTTAGCTGCATTGGTTTATACTTGACGTGAACTTTAAAAACCTGAGTGATTTGGTTTTCTTTCTTCCTGTTAGAGGAAAGCGGTGGACGAAGAGACGAATAGGAAGAAATTGAAATCAGAGAAAGAAAAAAAATCACTGAACTCTTCACCTAAGAAAGACTCCAAGAAACTGAAGTGAGTATACGGTGGTGGAATGGCAGAAAGATGCACGAAAGTGAGTCTGTCTTAAACAAGGAACTGTATCTTCTGTCCTCACACATTTGCTTATAACTTAATGTGCCTCCTGAAGCTTCATCTGCTGAAGATTTGTCTTTTAACTCCTGGAAGCCACCACGTGGCTGTGGGAATGGAATTTATTCACCTTATTATTTGTTGCAGGTGTGAAGTGATACTTGGGTGTCACCTGTTTCAGATCCCTTCTTAATGCTGAGGATTATGGTTCTAACCATTCAAGAATAAGCTGATGTTTCAGTGGCTGATCGTCCTCCCATTCTTGCTGAACGCTGCTGCACAAGCGTTGAATGTTGTGGCGTTTGTCCAGATTTCTAACCGTCGAGATGGACATGATTTTAAACGCTTCCCATCCTGCAGCTTCCGTTGCCGTATGCTCTGATCCATGTATTGCGCGTAGCTCGGGATATCTCTTTACGCTGCAGGAAATGTAATTGCCAGTTGTGCCCATATCGCTTGTCCTTTTAAGCTGGTAGGCAACCATTTGCACTGCTGCCTTTTGGACCAGATGCAGGAAACACATTTGTGCCAACCAGATTTGTTGGTTGAGTTGCATACAGTGCGGTAGACTGCCTGCCTGCTGGGATGCAGGAGTCATTCCCCTTCTCCAAACCTCCGTGGAGGCGATCTGTCAGCAGGTGATTGCTCTAGATGGTCTGGGGGGTGTTAGCTGTTCTATGGGGAGTAGCGTCCGCTTGTTCTGCATGATAGTTGAGGTGTTTCAGGGGATGGCAAGAGAACTTGCTGTCTAGCTGAAGATGCCCCTGCTCATTGCAGAGGAGTTGGACTAGACAAGTGTTAAAGGTCCCTTCCAAACCAAACTACGATTCTATTCTGTGATGTTTGAACTCTCAGAGAGTTCATTATTTCTGCTTTCATGAGAAACAGGAGTAGCCTTAAAATGCTTTCTAGGCAGGTGGAGAGCATTTCCCTTCTCCACTGAAATCATCTTGTTGGTTTTGTCATTTGTGTCTGTGACTTAATGGGCAGACAAGCGTGTGTTTTGAATCATGACTCTGTCTGGAATTTCAGGGGGCCTTTATGGCCGGGAATTTCTCCTTTATTCCAGCATAGCGTTTGCAGTGCTTCTAATGGATGTACTGAGATTTCCCCTATATAATTTGCATAATTTGTGCTGCCAGCATTTTGGCTAGATCTTTGCTAGAGCAAATGCTTCCAGGCGCACGTCTTCAAATGGGAGGCTTGCGCATCAGTCATGGGCTGCTGCATTAAATTCTTGCTGTGGCTTGAATTTGAGGCATTGCCTTGGATTGGTATAGCGTTGAGGTTTGTGGCCTGAAAATACGAGTAAACTGCTTTTCTGCCGAGAAAATAGAGACGTACTCTTAAAGCGCTGAAACGCTGGGCTAACGTTTAGTTGGGTGGTATTTCAGCTGGTGTAATAACGGAGGGGCTTTGACACTGGGGTTCATTCCTCCCTTTTTCTCAGTGAAGGCAAACCCCATGCTCCGGCTTTGGGAGTGAAAGGAGAATATGTATTTTGGGGGAGAGAGGGCACTGGATCAGGTCAGAGGGTGCTGCTGTGCTATAATCCTCTCTGGAGCTGTAACAAGGCAGTGAAGTGAGGGAGCACGAGTGCAGTGAGTAGGGACTGTGCCATGGGAAAAGTGGGTTGTGGCACAGGGGAGAGGACTGTCCCATGCACAGCAGAAGGAAGCCAGATGTGCAACGTTCCACTTCAGTCTTTTCTCTGGGTTTAGCTTAATTTCCTCCTTGTGATGTTGCAGTCCATGAGTTGGAATGCCCTGTTGGCTGATTTCTCCCAGAGAACTGACTGTCTCTGTCTTTAAGTAAAAAGGGGCTGTGTTGGAGGGATGCCTTTTTTGCAATATCCTGCTATCCTGGTTATAAATTTTTATTCCAGGGACAAGTCCTGGGGCTTAATTCTACTTGAAAAGCAACTCGGATGTCTGTTGTTAGCAGCTGAAGATGTGGTATCTAATGCACACTGAAATTTCATTTTGCCTTTGTTGGATTCTTAATGTCATCTTCACTTCCAGAGAGATTTCAGCATCATCGGTACATGATGCAACGAATTTTGTAAAAATTCACTACATTATTGATGCACCGTATTCATCCCAATTGCTGAATGCTCTTCCTGTCTCCAGAGCATCAAACTCCATAGCTTCATATGAATACTGGAAGAAAGATTTTCAACCTCCACCACTGCCACCACTGTGTCCTATACCTCCTGCACCAAAGTCAACAAAGGTGGCCCAGAAGAGACGCAGAAGCCAGAACGACGAGCTGTCTGCCATCGCCAACAGAACCAAGACCGAGAGCAACAACAAGGATCCTTTGATCTGCAAGCACCGCAAAGTGCAGAGTAATGAAGCTGAACTATCAAAGGATATCAAAGTAGGTATCTGTTATAACTAACAGGAAGTTCCCTGCAACCCGTGGGTGCTGAAAGTTTTTTCCCCCTCCCCCTTTTTTCCCTTCCCCCAAAAAAAAAGGGGCCCCCCCAAAAGGGCCCCAAAAAATTTTTGGCCCCCCCCGGGGGGGGGGGGTTTTAAAGGGGGGGAAAAAAAAAAAAAAATTTTTTTAAAAAAAGGGGGTTTTTCCCCCCGGGGGGTTTTTTTTAGCCCCAAATTTTAAAAAAAAAAAAAACCCCCCAAAAATTTTAAAATTGGGGGCCCCTTTTCCCCCCCAAACCCAAAAAATTTTTGGGGGTTTTTTTTTTTTTTTTAAAAAAAAAATTTAAAAGGGGGGAAAAAAAAGGGAAAGGGGTTTTTTGGCCCAAAACCCCCTTTTTGGGGGGGAAAAAAAAGGGAAAGGGGGGTTTAAAAAAAGGCCTTTTTTTTTAAAAGGGGTTTTTAAATTTAAAATTTAAAAAATTTAAAAAAATTTATAAAAAAAAAAGGGGGTTTTTTTTTTTTTTGGGCCCCTTTTTTTTTTTAAAATTTTTTTATTTTTTTCTATTTATTTTTTTAATTGATTATTTTTTTATTTTTATATTTTTATAATACCCCCTTTTTTTTTTTTTTTTTTTTTAAAAAAATTTTTTTAAAAGGGGTTTTGGGGGGTTTTTGGGGGGCCTTTTTTTTCCCAAAAAAAGGGTTTTTTTTTTTTTTTTTTTTTAAAAAACCCCCCCAAAAAAAAAAAAAGGGGGGGGGTTAAAACCCCCCGGGGAAAAAACCCCCCTTTTAAAAAAAAAAATTTTTTTTTTCCCCCGGTGTTGGAGGGGCCGGGGCCCGGGGGGGGGTAAACCCCTTTTTGGGGGGCCGGGGGGGGTTTTTAAAGGGGGGGAAAAAAGGGGGGGGGGGTTAAAAATTTTTTTTTAAAAAAAAAGGGGGGGGGCCCCGGGAAAAAACCCCGGCGGGGGGGCCCCCTTTTTTAAAAATTTTTTTTTTTTGGGTTTTTTAAAATTTTTGGGAAAGGAAAAAAAAAAAAAAAGGGGTTTTTGGGGCCCTTTAAAAATTTTTTAAAAAAAAAGGGGGGGGGAAAAAAAAGGGGGGTTTAAAAAAAAAATTTTAAACCGGGTTAAAAAAAAAAAAAAAATTTTTTTTTTTTTTAAAAAGGGCCCCATTTGGGGGGAAAAAAAAAGGGTTTCCAAAAAAAAAAAGGGGGGGAAAAAAAGGGTTCCCAGGGTTCGGGGAAAAAGGGGGGCCCCCCGGCTTCGGGGTTTTTTGGGGAAAAAAAATTTTTTCCCGGGGCCATTTTTTCCCCTTTTTTTTATTTAAAATTTTTCCCCGGGGGAAAAACCCCCACCCCCCCTTTTTGGGGGGGAAAAAAAAACCTTTTAGCGCATGCCTATATCCTATGGACCACAGCTGATGTAAGCAGTCTGCTGACAGTTTTGAGGTACTCTCACAAAGCCCAGAAACCCTATAATTTATTTCTTCCCCATCCGCCAGCCCTAGCTTTCCTGTCTTTTACCTGAGAAGCACCTCAACAGGGAAAATTTTATGTGCAGAAAACAGACTTTGACAAGGAGTATCTCTCTCATCTTGCATCTACGCGCTTTACCATCCAGCAGTTCAGTTACAGACTTTGCCCTTTGCAACGTGGGTGTCTTTGGAAGGAAGCAGATGTTCTGTGCTTCTCTTCTTTCACCAAATGCTGCCTGCTTTGTCCTGAGAACCCTCCATTGTAAGACCCTTCTTGCTCCAGTGAAGTTATTTGCCACTGTTTGCCAATGATCAGCTCTTTGCCACTGATGGTTTATCCTTGTTTTATACAGCAAACTGTTCATCCATGATGCTCGAGGAGCAAGTTAGTGCACACGGCCTGTTTGTTTATAGTTAGTTCTTCCCATGCAAAAGCACAGACTTTGACCTATAGGCAATAGTTCCTTCTTCTTTTTAAACAGAAAAAGAAGTCTAGTGTTTGGAAAACCTAATGAAAACCCCTAAACCCATGGGAAAACAAACTGGGTTTTAAACCAGTTTTCTAGGTAGTTTCATCGACGTGTTCTACAGCGAGTTGAATGTGGATAGAGAAGAAAACCACAGCGGAAGGGACCCAGGAGTCTCGGTAAACCTTTCATGTACTAGAGGCTCTCTTTTTGGAGAAGAACTGTGGTTCCTCTTGGAAGCAGAGTTGTGACTGAGGAGAACTGATGTGGGCAAGAGCATAGCTGTGCTCTGGTGTCCAGACAATGAGCTACACATTTGAGTGAACTGACCAACCAAAATTAAAGTTTCACTAGCCCAGAGAATTTGTCGGATTTGCAGCTTCTGTTGTCTGGTTTGGAAGTTGCTTTTTGGGGAAATTGGGGCCCCAAAGGCAGGGTTCCCCCATTTTTATGCCCCAACCCAACCTTATTTTTCCTTTGCTTGTCAAAAGGGGTTTTTTTACAAAAAGGGAAACCCAATTGAGGGTTAATTTTTTGGAAAGGTTTTCCATGGAAAACAGACCCTACCCCACCGAGCTCAGGGGAGGTTAACGGGCCACTTTTTGCCAAAAAAGGGTTCAAATTTTGGGCAAGGTTGCAGGAAACCCCTAATCTTTTTTAATTATTTTTATGTTTGTCCGAAAGGGGGGGTTTTTTGGGGAAAACAAAAAACCCAGTAATTTTCTTAATAAGGGGGAAAACCCATTAACCAGTTTGTTCCGTAAAATTTGGTTTTGGGGGGTTCAGGCACATTAAGATCCCCAGGTTTGGCCTTAAACTCTTTAAACAGTTAAAAAAAAATTTTCCCGGGGTTCAGTAACTTCTGGGAAAAATTAGAAGATCAGTTTTTTTTCCCCTTTCTTTTTTCCCCACCCCCCCCAAATTCCCTGTCACCGGGGCCTCCTAAAAGGGAAGCCCCCCCCTTTCCCTAAAATTTAAAAACAGACAGACAAATGCCTGTGGGTAATTTTTAAATTTAATTCGGGGGGAACCCCCGCGCATTTGGGGGGGGGTCCCGAAAAACTAACCCAATCCCTTTTTGCTTTTTTTGTCCA
>NW_026913429.1:0-7180 GCF_034315485.1 Pezoporus occidentalis | reverse complement strand
TCCAGCACAAGCTGTCAATCCTGGCTCTTCTGCTGTGGGAGCAGAAGCCAAACGTTCGCGCTGTACTCACTGTGCTGCCTGCAGCTGAGAGCGACCAGCTGAGAATTTGGATTCAAATGGACTTTTGGGTATGAAACTGAGGAGAGACTGCAATGATGGTGACACCGTTGCAAAGCAGCCTGTGTGCTGAAGAGCCCCAGCACTAGCTTTCCCTGCTGGTTCTTCTGCTGTGGGAGCAGATGCCACTGTTCATTCTGTGCTGTGTTGCTACGCAGCAGAGAGCAGGCTCTGAACTGATTCCATTCAAATGCTTTTCCTGTATGAAAGGGAGCAGTGAAGCAACGATGGATGCACCAATGTAAAGGTGATTGTGTGCTGAACAGGTCCAGCAACAGCTTTCCCTCCTGGCTCTTCTGCTGTGGGAGCAGAGGCCAAACGTTCGTGCTGTACTCACTGTGCTGCCTGCAGCTGAGAGAGACCAGCTGAGAATTTGGATTCAAATGGAGTTTTAGGTATGAAACCGAGGAGAGACTGCAATGATGGTGACACCGTTGCAAAGCAGCCTGTGTGCTGAAGAGGCCCAGCACTAGCTTTCCCTGCTGGTTCTTCTGCTGTGGGAGCAGATGCCACTGTTCATTCTGCGCTGACTGTGTTGCTGCCAGCAGAGAGCAGGCTCTGAACTGATTCCATTCAAATGCTTTTCCTGTATGAAAGGGAGCAGTGAAAGCAAAGGTGATTGTGTGCTGAACACCAGCACAAGCTTTCAATCCTGATGCTGATGCACCAATGTAAGAGAGACCAGGTGATTGTGTGCTGACACAAGCTGTCAATCCTGGCTCTTCTGCTGTGGGAGCAGAAGCCAAACGTTCGTGCTGTACTCACTGTGCTGCCTGCAGCTGAGAGCGACCAGCTGAGAATTTGGATTCAAATGGACTTTTGGGTATGAAACTGAGGAGAGACTGCAATGATGGTGACACCGTTGCAAAGCAGCCTGTGTGCTGAAGAGCCCCAGCACTAGCTTTCCCTGCTGGTTCTTCTGCTGTGGGAGCAGATGCCACTGTTCATTCTGTGCTGTGTTGCTACGCAGCAGAGAGCAGGCTCTGAACTGATTCCATTCAAATGCTTTTCCTGTATGAAAGGGAGCAGTGAAAGCAACGATGGATGCACCAATGTAAAGGTGATTGTGTGCTGAACAGGTCCAGCAACAGCTTTCCCTCCTGGCTCTTCTGCTGTGGGAGCAGAGGCCAAACGTTCGTGCTGTACTCACTGTGCTGCCTGCAGCTGAGAGAGACCAGCTGAGAATTTGGATTCAAATGGAGTTTTAGGTATGAAACCGAGGAGAGACTGCAATGATGGTGACACCGTTGCAAAGCAGCCTGTGTGCTGAAGAGGCCCAGCACTAGCTTTCCCTGCTGGTTCTTCTGCTGTGGGAGCAGATGCCACTGTTCATTCTGCGCTGACTGTGTTGCTGCCAGCAGAGAGCAGGCTCTGAACTGATTCCATTCAAATGCTTTTCCTGTATGAAAGGGAGCAGTGAAAGCAACGATGGATGCACCAATGTAAAGATGATTGTGTGCTGAACGGGTCCAGCACAAGCTTTCAATCCTGGCTCTTCTGCTGTGGGAGCAGAAGCCAAACGTTCCTGCTGTGCTCACTGTGCTGCTGGGCAGCTGAAAGCGACCAGCTGAGAATTTGGATTCAAAAGGAGTTTTAGGTATGAAACCGAGGAGAGACTGCAATGATGGTGACACCGTTGCAAAGCAGCCTGTGTGCTGAAGAGCCCCAGCACTAGCTTTCCCTGCTGGTTCTTCTGCTGTGGGAGCAGATGCCACTGTTCATTCTGTGCTGACTGTGTTGCTGCGCAGCAGAGAGCAGGCTCTGAACTGATTCCATTCAAAAGCTTTTCCTGTATGAAAGGGAGCAGTGAAAGCAACGATGGATGCACCAATGTAAAGGTGATTGTGTGCTGAACAGGTCCAGCACAAGCTTTCAATCCTGGCTCTTCTGCTGTGGGAGCAGAAGCCAAACGTTCGTGCTGTACTCACTGTGCTGCCTGCAGCTGAGAGAGACCAGCTGAGAATTTGGATTCAAATGGACATTTAGGTATGAAACCGAGGAGAGACTGCAATGATGGTGACACCGTTGCAAAGCAGCCTGTGTGCTGAAGAGCCCCAGCACTAGCTTTCCCTGCTGGTTCTTCTGCTGTGGGAGCAGATGCCACTGTTCATTCTGCGCTGACTGTGTTGCTGCCAGCAGAGAGCAGGCTCTGAACTGATTCCATTCAAATGCTTTTCCTGTATGAAAGGGAGCAGTGAAAGCAACGATGGATGCACCAATGTAAAGGTGATTGTGTGCTGAACAGGTCCAGCACAAGCTTTCAATCCTGGCTCTTCTGCTGTGGGAGCAGAAGCCAAACGTTCGTGCTGTACTCACTGTGCTGCTGGGCAGCTGAGAGCGACCAGCTGAGAATTTGGATTCAAATGGACTTTTAGGTATGAAACCGAGGAGAGACTGCAATGATGGTGACACCGTTGCAAAGCAGCCTGTGTGCTGAAGAGGCCCAGCACTAGCTTTCCCTGCTGGTTCTTCTGCTGTGGGAGCAGATGCCACTGTTCATTCTGCGCTGACTGTGTTGCTGCCAGCAGAGAGCAGGCTCTGAACTGATTCCATTCAAATGCTTTTCCTGTATGAAAGGGAGCAGTGAAAGCAACGATGGATGCACCAATGTAAAGGTGATTGTGTGCTGAACAGGTCCAGCACAAGCTTTCAATCCTGGCTCTGCTGTGGGAGCAGAAGCCAAACGTTCCTGCTGTACTCACTGTGCTGCCTGCAGCTGAGAGAGACCAGCTGAGAATTTGGATTCAAATGGAGTTTTAGGTATGAAACCGAGGAGAGACTGCAATGATGGTGACACCGTTGCAAAGCAGCCTGTGTGCTGAAGAGGCCCAGCACTAGCTTTCCCTGCTGGTTCTTCTGCTGTGGGAGCAGATGCCACTGTTCATTCTGCGCTGACTGTGTTGCTGCCAGCAGAGAGCAGGCTCTGAACTGATTCCATTCAAATGCTTTTCCTGTATGAAAGGGAGCAGTGAAAGCAACGATGGATGCACCAATGTAAAGGTGATTGTGTGCTGAACAGGTCCAGCACAAGCTTTCAATCCTGGCTCTTCTGCTGTGGGAGCAGAAGCCAAACGTTCGTGCTGTACTCACTGTGCTGCCTGCAGCTGAGAGCGACCAGCTGAGAATTTGGATTCAAATGGAGTTTTAGGTATGAAACCGAGGAGAGACTGCAATGATGGTGACACCGTTGCAAAGCAGCCTGTGTGCTGAAGAGCCCCAGCACTAGCTTTCCCTGCTGGTTCTTCTGCTGTGGGAGCAGATGCCACTGTTCATTCTGCGCTGACTGTGTTGCTGCCAGCAGAGAGCAGGCTCTGAACTGATTCCATTCAAATGCTTTTCCTGTATGAAAGGGAGCAGTGAAAGCAACGATGGATGCACCAATGTAAAGGTGATTGTGTGCTGAACAGGTCCAGCACAAGCTTTCAATCCTGGCTCTTCTGCTGTGGGAGCAGAAGCCAAACGTTCGTGCTGTACTCACTGTGCTGCCTGCAGCTGAGAGAGACCAGCTGAGAATTTGGATTCAAATGGAGTTTTAGGTATGAAACCGAGGAGAGACTGCAATGATGGTGACACCGTTGCAAAGCAGCCTGTGTGCTGAAGAGGCCCAGCACTAGCTTTCCCTGCTGGTTCTTCTGCTGTGGGAGCAGATGCCACTGTTCATTCTCGCTGACTGTGTTGCTGCCAGCAGAGAGCAGGCTCTGAACTGATTCCATTCAAATGCTTTTCCTGTATGAAAGGGAGCAGTGAAAGCAACGATGGATGCACCAATGTAAAGGTGATTGTGTGCTGAACAGGTCCAGCACAAGCTTTCAATCCTGGCTCTTCTGCTGTGGGAGCAGAAGCCAAACGTTCCTGCTGTGCTCACTGTGCTGCTGGGCAGCTGAAAGCGACCAGCTGAGAATTTGGATTCAAATGGAGTTTTAGGTATGAAACCGAGGAGAGACTGCAATGATGGTGACACCGTTGCAAAGCAGCCTGTGTGCTGAAGAGCCCCAGCACTAGCTTTCCCTGCTGGTTCTTCTGCTGTGGGAGCAGATGCCACTGTTCATTCTGTGCTGACTGTGTTGCTGCGCAGCAGAGAGCAGGCTCTGAACTGATTCCATTCAAAAGCTTTTCCTGTATGAAAGGGAGCAGTGAAAGCAACGATGGATGCACCAATGTAAAGGTGATTGTGTGCTGAACAGGTCCAGCACAAGCTTTCAATCCTGGCTCTTCTGCTGTGGGAGCAGAAGCCAAACGTTCGTGCTGTACTCACTGTGCTGCCTGCAGCTGAGAGAGACCAGCTGAGAATTTGGATTCAAATGGACATTTAGGTATGAAACCGAGGAGAGACTGCAATGATGGTGACACCGTTGCAAAGCAGCCTGTGTGCTGAAGAGCCCCAGCACTAGCTTTCCCTGCTGGTTCTTCTGCTGTGGGAGCAGATGCCACTGTTCATTCTGCGCTGACTGTGTTGCTGCCAGCAGAGAGCAGGCTCTGAACTGATTCCATTCAAATGCTTTTCCTGTATGAAAGGGAGCAGTGAAAGCAACGATGGATGCACCAATGTAAAGGTGATTGTGTGCTGAACAGGTCCAGCACAAGCTTTCAATCCTGGCTCTTCTGCTGTGGGAGCAGAAGCCAAACGTTCGTGCTGTACTCACTGTGCTGCTGGGCAGCTGAAAGCGACCAGCTGAGAATTTGGATTCAAATGGACTTTTAGGTATGAAACCGAGGAGAGACTGCAATGATGGTGACACCGTTGCAAAGCAGCCTGTGTGCTGAAGAGGCCCAGCACTAGCTTTCCCTGCTGGTTCTTCTGCTGTGGGAGCAGATGCCACTGTTCATTCTGCGCTGACTGTGTTGCTGCCAGCAGAGAGCAGGCTCTGAACTGATTCCATTCAAATGCTTTTCCTGTATGAAAGGGAGCAGTGAAAGCAACGATGGATGCACCAATGTAAAGGTGATTGTGTGCTGAACAGGTCCAGCACAAGCTTTCAATCCTGGCTCTTCTGCTGTGGGAGCAGAAGCCAAACGTTCCTGCTGTACTCACTGTGCTGCCTGCAGCTGAGAGAGACCAGCTGAGAATTTGGATTCAAATGGACTTTTAGGTATGAAACCGAGGAGAGACTGCAATGATGGTGACACCGTTGCAAAGCAGCCTGTGTGCTGAAGAGGCCCAGCACTAGCTTTCCCTGCTGGTTCTTCTGCTGTGGGAGCAGATGCCACTGTTCATTCTGCGCTGACTGTGTTGCTGTGTAGCAGAGAGCAGGCTCTGAACTGATGTTGCTGTGTAGCAGAGAGCAGGCTCTGAACTGATTCCATTCAAATGCTTTTCCTGTATGAAAGGGAGCAGTGAAAGCAACGATGGATGCACCAATGTAAAGGTGATTGTGTGCTGAACAGGTCCAGCACAAGCTTTCAATCCTGGCTCTTCTGCTGTGGGAGCAGAATCCAAACGTTCGTGCTGTACTCACTGTGCTGCCTGCAGCTGAGAGCGACCAGCTGAGAATTTGGATTCAAATGGACTTTTAGGTATGAAACCGAGGAGAGACTGCAATGATGGTGACACCGTTGCAAAGCAGCCTGTGTGCTGAAGAGGCCAGCACTAGCTTTCCCTGCTGGTTCTTCTGCTGTGGGAGCAGATGCCACTGTTCATTCTGCGCTGACTGTGTTGCTGCCAGCAGAGAGCAGGCTCTGAACTGATTCCATTCAAATGCTTTTCCTGTATGAAAGGGAGCAGTGAAAGCAACGATGGATGCACCAATGTAAAGGTGATTGTGTGCTGAACAGGTCCAGCACAAGCTTTCAATCCTGGCTCTTCTGCTGTGGGAGCAGAAGCCAAACGTTCGTGCTGTACTCACTGTGCTGCCTGCAGCTGAGAGCGACCAGCTGAGAATTTGGATTCAAATGGAGTTTTAGGTATGAAACCGAGGAGAGACTGCAATGATGGTGACACCGTTGCAAAGCAGCCTGTGTGCTGAAGAGGCCCAGCACTAGCTTTCCCTGCTGGTTCTTCTGCTGTGGGAGCAGATGCCACTGTTCATTCTGCGCTGTGTGTTGCTGCCAGCAGAGAGCAGGCTCTGAACTGATTCCATTCAAATGCTTTTCCTGTATGAAAGGGAGCAGTGAAAGCAACGATGGATGCACCAATGTAAAGGTGATTGTGTGCTGAACAGGTCCAGCACAAGCTGTCAATCCTGGCTCTTCTGCTGTGGGAGCAGAAGCCAAACGTTCGTGCTGTACTCACTGTGCTGCCTGCAGCTGAGAGCGACCAGCTGAGAATTTGGATTCAAATGGACTTTTGGGTATGAAACTGAGGAGAGACTGCAATGATGGTGACACCGTTGCAAAGCAGCCTGTGTGCTGAAGAGCCCCAGCACTAGCTTTCCCTGCTGGTTCTTCTGCTGTGGGAGCAGATGCCACTGTTCATTCTGTGCTGTGTTGCTACGCAGCAGAGAGCAGGCTCTGAACTGATTCCATTCAAATGCTTTTCCTGTATGAAAGGGAGCAGTGAAAGCAACGATGGATGCACCAATGTAAAGGTGATTGTGTGCTGAACAGGTCCAGCAACAGCATACCCTCTGGCTCTTCTGCTGTGGGAGCAGAAGCCAAACGTTCGTGCTGTACTCACTGTGCTGCCTGCAGCTGAGAGAGACCAGCTGAGAATTTGGATTCAAATGGAGTTTTAGGTATGAAACCGAGGAGAGACTGCAATGATGGTGACACCGTTGCAAAGCAGCCTGTGTGCTGAAGAGGCCCAGCACTAGCTTTCCCTGCTGGTTCTTCTGCTGTGGGAGCAGATGCCACTGTTCATTCTGCGCTGACTGTGTTGCTGCCAGCAGAGAGCAGGCTCTGAACTGATTCCATTCAAATGCTTTTCCTGTATGAAAGGGAGCAGTGAAAGCAACGATGGATGCACCAATGTAAAGATGATTGTGTGCTGAACGGGTCCAGCACAAGCTTTCAATCCTGGCTCTTCTGCTGTGGGAGCAGAAGCCAAACGTTCCTGCTGTGCTCACTGTGCTGCTGGGCAGCTGAAAGCGACCAGCTGAGAATTTGGATTCAAAAGGAGTTTTAGGTA
>NW_026913428.1:5000-7500 GCF_034315485.1 Pezoporus occidentalis | reverse complement strand
CTAACCCATTTCTCCCCTGTAACTGTAACAAAGTGAGTGTAATACTATATGTATATATATATACAGGAAAACAGAGGAAACGTAACAAAGTGATCAAAATAAAGCATGTTCAAGAGGATTCTAATGACCCACAGAGGTTCTCAACCCTAACCCTAACCCTAACCCTAACCCTAACCCTAACCCTAACCGTAAACCTAACCCTACCCCATTTCTCCCCTCTAACTGTAACAAAGCGAGTGTAATACTATATATCTAGATATATAGGAAAACACAGTAAACGTAACAAAGTGAGCAAAATAAAGTATGTTCAAGAGCATTCTAATGACCCACAGAGGTTCTCAACCCCAACCCTAACCCTAACCCTAACCCTAACCCTAACCCATTTCTCCCCTGTAACTGTAACAAAGTGAGTGCAACACTATATATATAGATATATAGGAAAACACAGTAAATGTAACAAAGTGAGCAAAATAAAGCATGTTCAAGAGCATTCTAATGACCCACAGAGGTACTCAACCCTAACCCTAACCCTAACCCTAACCCTAACACTAACCCTAACCCATTTCTCCCCTGTAACTGTAACAAAGTGAGTGTAATACTATATGTATATATATATACAGGAAAACAGAGGAAACGTAACAAAGTGAGCAAAATAAAGCATGTTCAAGAGCATTCTAATGACCCACAGAGGTTCTCCCTAACCCTAACCCTAACCCTAACCCTAACCCTAAACCTAACCCTAACCCTAACCCATTTCTCCCCTGTAACTGTAACAAAGTGAGTGTAATACTATATGTATATATATATACAGGAAAACAGAGGAAACGTAACAAAGTGAGCAAAATAAAGCATGTTCAAGAGGATTCTAATGACCCACAGAGGTTCTCAACCCTAACCCTAACCCTAACCCTAACCCTAACCCTAACCCTACCCCATTTCTCCCCTGTAACTGTAACAAAGCGAGTGTAATACTATATATATAGATATATAGGAAAACACAGTAAATGTAACAAAGTGAGCAAAATAAAGCATGTTCAAGAGCATTCTAATGACCCACAGAGGTACTCAACCCTAACCCTAACCCTAACCCTAACACTAACCCTAACCCTATTTCTCCCCTGTAACTGTAACAAAGTGAGTGTAATACTATATATATATATATATAGGAAAACACAGTAAATGTAACAAAGTGAGCAAAATAAAGCATGTTCAAGAGCATTCTAATGACCCACAGAGGTTCTCAACCCTAACCCTAACCCTAACCCTAACCCTAACCTAACCCTAACCCATTTCTCCCCTGTAACTGTAACAAAGTGAGTGTAATACTATATGTATATATATATACAGGAAAACAGAGGAAACGTAACAAAGTGAGCAAAATAAAGCATGTTCAAGAGCATTCTAATGACCCACAGAGGTTCTCAACCCTAACCCTAACCCTAACCCTAACCCTAACCCTAACCCTACCCTAACCCTAACCCATTTCTCCCCTGTAACTGTAACAAAGTGAGTGTAATACTATATGTATATATATATATAGGAAAACAGAGGAAACGTAACAAAGTGAGCAAAATAAAGTATGTTCAAGAGCATTCTAATGACCCACAGAGGTTCTCAACCCTAACCCTAACCCTAACCCTAACCCTAACCCTAACCCTAACCCTAACCCTAACCCTAACCCATTTCTCCCCTGTAACTGTAACAAAGTGAGTGTAATACTATATATATATATATATAGGAAAACACAGTAAACGTAACAAAGTGAGCAAAATAAAGCATGTTCAAGAGCATTCTAATGACCCACAGAGGTTCTCAACCCTAACCCTAACCCTAACCCTAACCCTAACCCTAACCCTAACCCATTTCTCCCCTGTAACTGTAACAAAGTGAGTGTAATACTATATATATAGATATATAGGAAAACACAGTAAATGTAACAAAGTGAGCAAAATAAAGTATGTTCAAGAGCATTCTAATGACCCACAGAGGTTCTCAACCCTAACCCTAACCCTAACCCTAACACTAACCCTAACCCATTTCTCCCCTGTAACTGTAACAAAGTGAGTGCAACACTATATATATATATATATAGGAAAACACAGTAAATGTAACAAAGTGAGCAAAATAAAGCATGTTCAAGAGCATTCTAATGACCCACAGAGGTTCTCAACCCTAACCCTAACCCTAACCCTAACCCTAACACTAACCCTAACCCATTTCTCCCCTGTAACTGTAACAAAGTGAGTGTAATACTATATGTATATATATATACAGGAAAACAGAGGAAACGTAACAAAGTGAGCAAAATAAAACATGTTCAAGAGCATTCTAATGACCCACAGAGGTTCTCAACCCTAACCCTAACCCTAACCCTAAACCTAACCCTAACCCTAACCCATTTCTCCCCTGTAACTGTAACAAAGTGAGTGTAATACTATATGTATATATATATACAGGAAAACAGAGGAAACGTAACAAAGTGATCAAAATAAAGCATGTT
>NW_026913427.1:0-9407 GCF_034315485.1 Pezoporus occidentalis | reverse complement strand
GAGGAGTCATAGTGTCATAGAGGAGTCATAGAGGAGTCATAGAGGAGTCATAGAGGAGTCATAGAGGAGTCATAGAGGAGTCATAGAGGAGTCATAGAGGAGTCATAGAGGAGTCATAGAGGAGTCATAGAGGAGTCATACTGTCATAGAGGAGTCATAGAGGAGTCATAGAGGAGTCATAGAGTCATAGAGGAGTCATAGAGGAGTCATAGAGGAGTCATAGAGGAGTCATAGAGGAGTCATAGAGGAGTCATAGAGGAGTCATAGAGGAGTCATAGAGGAGTCATAGAGGAGTCATAGAGGAGTCATAGAGGAGTCATAGAGGAGTCATAGAGGAGTCATAGAGGAGTCATAGAGGAGTCATAGAGGAGTCATAGAGGAGTCATAGAGGAGTCATAGAGGAGTCATAGAGGAGTCATAGAGGAGTCATAGAGGAGTCATAGAGGAGTCATAGAGGAGTCATAGAGGAGTCATAGAGGAGTCATAGAGGAGTCATAGAGGAGTCATAGAGGAGTCATAGAGGAGTCATAGAGGAGTCATAGAGGAGTCATAGAGGAGTCATAGAGGAGTCATAGAGGAGTCATAGAGGAGTCATAGAGGAGTCATAGAGAGTCCTAGTGGAGTCATAGAGGAGTCATAGAGGAATCATAGAGGAGTCATAGAGGAGTCATAGAGGAGTCATAGAGGAGTCATAGAGGAGTCATAGAGGTGTCATAGAGGAGTCATAGAGGTGTCATAGAGGAGTCATACTGTCATAGAGAAGTCATAGAGGAGTCATAGAGGAGTCATAGAGGAGTCATAGAGGAGTCATAGAGGAGTCATAGAGGAGTCATAGAGGAGTCATACTGTCATAGAGGAGTCATAGAGGAGTCATACTGTCATAGAGGAGTCATAGAGGAGTCATAGAGGAGTCATAGTGGAGTCATAGAGGAGTCATAGAGGAGTCATAGAGGAGTCATAAGGTCATAGAGGAGTCATAGAGGAGTCATAGAGGAGTCATAGAGGAGTCATAGAGGAGTCATAGAGGAGTCATAGAGGAGTCATAGAGGAGTCATAGAGGAGTCATAGAGGAGTCATAGAGGAGTCATAGAGGAGTCATAGAGGAGTCATAGAGGAGTCATAGAGGAGTCATAGAGGAGTCATAGAGGAGTCATAGAGGAGTCATAGTGGAGTCATAGAGGAGTCATAGTGGAGTCCTAGTGGAGTCATAGAGGAGTCATAGAGGAATCATAGAGGAGTCATAGAGGAGTCATAGAGGAGTCATAGAGGAGTCATACTGTCATAGAGGAGTCATAGAGGAGTCATAGAGGAGTCATAGAGGAGTCATAGAGGAGTCATAGAGGAGTCATAGAGGAGTCAGTCATAGAGGAGTCATAGAGGAGTCATAGAGGAGTCATAGAGGAGTCATAGAGGAGTCATAGAGAGTCATAGAGGAGTCATAGAGGAGTCATAGAGGAGTCATAGAGGAGTCATACATAGAGGAGTCATAGAGGAGTCATAGAGGAGTCATAGAGGAGTCATAGAGGAGTCATAGAGGAGTCATAGAGGAGTCATAGAGGAGTCATAGAGGAGTCATAGAGGAGTCATAGAGGAGTCATACTGTCATAGAGGAGTCATAGAGGAGTCATAGAGGAGTCATAGAGGAGTCATAGAGGAGTCATAGAGGAGTCATAGAGGAGTCATAGAGGAGTCATAGAGTCATAGAGGAGTCATAGAGGAGTCATAGAGGAGTCATAGAGGAGTCATAGAGGAGTCATAGAGGAGTCATAGAGGAGTCATAGAGGAGTCATAGAGGAGTCATAGAGGAGTCATAGAGGAGTCATAGAGGAGTCATAGAGGAGTCATAGAGGAGTCATAGAGGAGTCATAGAGGAGTCATAGAGGAGTCATAGAGGAGTCATAGAGGAGTCATAGAGGAGTCATAGAGGAGTCATAGATCATAGAGGAGTCATAGAGGAGTCATAGAGGAGTCATAGAGGAGTCATAGAGGAGTCATAGAGGAGTCATAGAGGAGTCATAGAGGAGTCATAGAGGAGTCATAGAGGAGTCATAGAGGAGTCATAGAGGAGTCATAGAGGAGTCATAGAGGAGTCATAGAGGAGTCATAGAGGAGTCATAGAGGAGTCATAGAGGAGTCATAGAGGAGTCATAGAGGAGTCATAGAGGAGTCATAGAGGAGTCATAGAGGAGTCATAGAGGAGTCATAGAGGAGTCATAGAGGAGTCATAGAGGAGTCATAGAGGAGTCATAGAGGAGTCATACTGTCATAGAGGAGTCATAGGGGAGTCATAGAGGAGTCATAGAGGAGTCATAGAGGAGTCATAGAGGAGTCATAGAGGAGTCATAGAGGAGTCATAGAGGAGTCATAGAGGAGTCATAGAGGAGTCATAGAGGAGTCATAGAGGAGTCATAGAGGAGTCATAGAGGAGTCATAGAGGAGTCATAGAGGAGTCATAGAGGAGTCATAGAGGAGTCATACTGTCATAGAGGAGTCATAGAGGAGTCATAGAGGAGTCATAGAGGAGTCATAGAGGAGTCATAGAGGAGTCATACTGTCATAGAGGAGTCATAGAGGAGTCATACTGTCATAGAGGAGTCATAGAGGAGTCATAGAGGAGTCATAGAGGAGTCATAGAGGAGTCATAGAGGAGTCATAGAGGAGTCATAGAGGAGTCATAGAGGAGTCATAGAGGAGTCATAGAGGAGTCATAGAGGAGTCATAGAGGAGTCATAGAGGAGTCATAGAGGAGTCATAGAGGAGTCATAGAGGAGTCATAGAGTCATAGAGTCATAGAGGAGTCATAGAGGAGTCATAGAGGAGTCATAGAGGTGTCATAGAGGATTCATAGAGGAGTCATAGAGGAGTCATAGAGGAGTCATAGAGGAGTCATACTGTCAGAGGAGTCATAGAGGAGTCATAGAGGAGTCATACTGTCATAGAGGAGTCATAGAGGAGTCATAGAGGAGTCATAGAGGAGTCACAGAGGAGTCATAGAGGAGTCATAGAGGAGTCATAGAGGAGTCATAGAGGAGTCATAGAGGAGTCATAGAGGAGTCATAGAGGAGTCATAGTGGAGTCATAGAGGAGTCATAGTGGAGTCATAGAGGAGTCATAGAGGAGTCATAGAGGAGTCATAGAGGAGTCATAGAGGAGTCATAGAAGAGTCATAGAAGAGTCATACTGTCATAGAGGAGTCATAGAGGAGTCATAGAGGAGTCATAGAGGACTCATAGAGGTGTCCTAGAGGAGTCATAGAGGAGTCATAGAGGAGTCATAGAGGAGTCATACTGTCATAGAGGAGTCATAGAGGAGTCATAGGGGAGTCATAGAGGAGTCATAGTGGAGTCATAGAGGAGTCATAGAGGAGTCATAGAGGAGTCATACTGTCATAGAGGAGTCATAGAGGAGTCAGAGGAGTCATAGAGGAGTCATACTGTCATAGAGGAGTCATAGAGGAGTCATAGAGGAGTCATAGAGGAGTCATAGTGGAGTCATAGAGGAGTGTCCTGGGTTCAGCAGTAGCAGTCATTTTTCCCCTTCTTGGTTGCTGGTGCAGTGCAATGTTTTGACTTTCAGCTCGGGAACAGAGCTGATAACAAGCGATGTTTTGGTTTGGCCAAGGACTTTGTGAGCCTCATGCTCTGCCAGGGAGGAGGGGAAGCCGGGAGGAAGCAGAGACAGGACACCTGACCCAAACTGACCAAAGAGGTATTCCATACCACAGCACGTCATGCCCAGGATGTAACTGGGAGTGAGCCGGAAGGGCTGGGAGTCTGCAGGGTTGGAGGAGGTATCGGTCAGAGCTTGGTCGGGCTGGGGGGGGGAGTTATCGGTCGGCTGGTGGTGAGATGATGTATTCTCTTCCCTTGTTATTTCCTTTATCATTATTATCATTGGTGGTAGCATAGGAGTCATAGTAGTGATTTGTGTTATACCTTAGTTACTAAACTGTTCTTATCTCAACCCGTGGGAGTTGCATTCTTTTCGATTCTCCTCTCCGTCCCTCCGAGAGCAGGGGGAGGGCAAGAAAAGGGGGGGAAGTGAGCGAACGAGTTACCTGACTGGGTTTAAACCACGACAGTTCTTTTTGGCGCCCAACGTGGGGCACGAAGGGTTGAGATAACGACAGATCTGACCGGATTAATAGTCACTCATCACAATGACGATTTATTGGCTCTCAGAGTTGTTTCGCTTGATCTCACAGCTTCAGAATGTTGTAACTTACTTAGAGCCGGTATTTGCTGTGTTAGTGTTTATCAAGTATGGGGCCTGGGCTAAGGTTCTTGTCTCACTGTGCTTTATGGCAATGGCTTGTAATACGGGCGGGCTCCAGCAGCAGGGCGGGACGGACGTGGCCGTGGACTTGTACCTGGCCGTCCGGCTGCTCCTCACCGTCCTGGCCCTCACCCTACTCTCCATCTTCGTGAGGCTGCGGGGAGCCGAGGGGGAGCGGCCCCGGGAGCCGGCGGCAGCCGAAGCGGCCCGGGAGAGCGGCCCCGGGGATCAAGCAGCGGCAGGAGCGGGGCCGGAGGCCGCGAGGGGACGGCTGCCGGTGGAGGAGGTCGGGGCGGTCGAGGAGCAGAAGGAGGCGGCTGCCGAGCAGCGGGAGAAGGCGGCGGAGAAGCCGAGCCCCGCGGAAGAGCCGAGCCCCGCGGAGGAGCCGAGCCCCGCGGAGGAGCCGAGCCCCGTGGAGGAGCCGAGCCCCGCGGCCGAGCCCAGCCAAGCGACGGCCGAGAGCATTCCCCGGAAGCCGCCTGCCGAGCCCCAGGAGGATGCAGGAGACCACGCAGCATTTCCCAGCAAGGCAGAGGAGGAAGAGCTGGATTCGGGAAAAGAGAAGCTGGCGGTGGGAGAGCCGGCAAGCACAGCAGCTGCACCAGCCCCAGTGACAAGTACAGCAGCTACACCAGCCCCAGTTACAAGTACAGCAGCATCGTTTGAGAGTTCTGAAGGTTTTGAATGGCCTTTGGGCATCCTTGGGACCTGCCTGCTGATTGTGATGGGGATCAGCATGTTGGCACACACACAGGCTGTGTTCTACCCACAACCATTTTGTCTGATCTCAGAAGTTAAGCAGAGTCGGGTTTGGGTCTTGTCTGGGGTTAGACGAGGATATAAGGGGACCAAGCAATTTTCTCCAAGGCTGGACAGCCAGGAGTGGCAGGGTGTGTGGGACAGTATGGGCAAGTATCTAGTCCACTGGGCCCCTCCAGTGCTTTGGAAGCATCGGAGATGGAAGGCAGCTGTATGGAGTCCCCAGCAACAAGCTGCAGAAACTGCTTAAGGGGACAGTGAATTATTTTAAGCCTGGTTGGCCCATGGCACTTCAGGCCATCAGAGCAGAGATGCAACATAGAGATGGACTCATGATCGAGGGGTGGACTTAGCAATGGACACTAAAGCCCAGGTTATTCACGAGTGTGAACACTGCACACAGTCTCTCCTGCTCTGGAAGACTATTACAAGAGATGGAGCCTGACATCATGGACCAGATGGACTCAGCAGCTTTATAGGGACTGGTCCATGCACTAAGATAAGAGTATATTGAAAATGTGGGATCTGAGCATGACGTGAATGGTATGGAATAAGGGGTGGATAATGTCCTGGGTTCAGCAGTAGCAGTCATTTTTCCCCTTCTTGGTAGCTGGTGCAGTGCAATGTTTTGACTTTCAGCTCGGGAACAGAGCTGATAACAAGCGATGTTTTGGTTTGGCCAAGGACTTTGTGAGCCTCATGCTCTGCCAGGGAGGAGGGGAAGCCGGGAGGAAGCAGAGACAGGACACCTGACCCAAACTGACCAAAGAGGTATTCCATACCACAGCACGTCATGCCCAGGATGTAACTGGGAGTGAGCCGGAAGGGCTGGGAGTCTGCAGGGTTGGAGGAGGTATCGGTCAGAGCTTGGTCGGGCTGGGGGGGGGGAGTTATCGGTCGGCTGGTGGTGAGATGATGTATTCTCTTCCCTTGTTATTTCCTTTATCATTATTATCATTGGTGGTAGCAGTAGTGATTTGTGTTATACCTTAGTTACTAAACTGTTCTTATCTCAACCCGTGGGAGTTGCATTCTTTTCGATTCTCCTCTCCGTCCCTCCGAGAGCAGGGGGAGGGCAAGAAAAGGGGGGGAAGTGAGCGAACGAGTTACCTGACTGGGTTTAAACCACGACAAGGAGTCATAGAGGAGTCATAGAGGAGTCATAGAGGAGTCATACTGTCATAGAGGAGTCATAGAGGAGTCATACTGTCATAGAGGAGTCATAGAGGAGTCATAGAGGAGTCATAGAGGAGTCATAGTGGAGTCATAGAGGAGTCATAGAGGAGTCATAGAGGAGTCATACTGTCATAGAGGAGTCATAGAGGAGTCATAGAGGAGTCATACTGTCATATAGGAGTCATAGAAGAGTCATAGAAGAGTCATAGAGAGTCATAGAGGAGTCATAGAGGAGTCATAGAGGAGTCATAGAGGACTCATAGAGGAGTCATAGAGGAGTCATAGAGGAGTCATAGAGGAGTCATAGAGGAGTCATACTGTCATAGAGGAGTCATAGAGGAGTCATAGAGGAGTCATAGAGGAGTCATAGAGGAGTCATAGAGGAGTCATAGAGGAGTCATAGAGGAGTCATACTGTCATAGAGGAGTCATAGAGGAGTCATAGAGTAGTCATAGAGTAGTCATAGAGTCATAGAGTAGTCATAGAGGAGTCATAGAGGAGTCATAGAGGAGTCATAGAGGAGTCATAGAGGAGTCATAGTGGAGTCATACTGTCATAGAGGAGTCATAGAGGAGTCATAGAGGAGTCATAGAGGAGTCATAGAGGAGTCATAGAGGAGTCATAGAGGAGTCATAGAGGAGTCATAGAGGAGTCATAGAGGAGTCATAGAGGAGTCATAGAGGAGTCATACTGTCATAGAGGAGTCATAGAGGAGTCATAGAGGAGTCATAGAGGAGTCATAGAGGAGTCATAGAGGAGTCATAGAGGAGTCATAGAGGAGTCATAGAGGAGTCATAGAGGAGTCATAGAGGAGTCATAGAGGAGTCATAGAGGAGTCATAGAGGAGTCATAGAGGAGTCATAGAGGAGTCATATAGAGGAGTCATAGAGGAGTCATAGAGGAGTCATAGAGGAGTCATAGAGGAGTCATAGAGGAGTCATAGAGGAGTCATAGAGGAGTCATAGAGGAGTCATAGAGGAGTCATAGAGGAGTCATAGAGGAGTCATAGAGGAGTCATAGAGGAGTCATAGAGGAGTCATAGAGGAGTCATAGAGGAGTCATAGAGGAGTCATAGAGGAGTCATAGAGGAGTCATAGAGGAGTCATAGAGGAGTCATAGAGGAGTCATAGAGGAGTCATAGAGGAGTCATAGAGGAGTCAGTCATAGAGGAGTCATAGAGGAGTCATAGAGGAGTCATAGAGGAGTCATAGAGGAGTCATAGAGGAGTCATAGAGGAGTCATAGAGGAGTCATAGAGGAGTCATAGAGGAGTCATAGAGGAGTCATAGAGGAGTCATAGAGGAGTCATAGAGGAGTCATAGAGGAGTCATAGAGGAGTCATAGAGGAGTCATAGAGGAGTCATAGAGGAGTCATAGAGGAGTCATAGAGGAGTCATAGAGGAGTCATAGAGGAGTCATAGAGGAGTCATAGAGGAGTCATAGAGGAGTCATAGAGGAGTCATAGAGGAGTCATAGAGGAGTCATAGAGGAGTCATAGAGGAGTCATAGAGGAGTCATAGAGGAGTCATAGAGGAGTCATAGAGGAGTCATAGAGGAGTCATAGAGGAGTCATAGAGGAGTCATAGAGGAGTCATAGAGGAGTCATAGAGGAGTCATAGAGGAGTCATAGAGGAGTCATAGTCATAGAGGAGTCAGTCATAGAGGAGTCATACTCATAGAGGAGTCATAGAGGAGTCATAGAGGAGTCATAGAGGAGTCATAGAGGAGTCATAGAGGAGTCATAGAGGAGTCATAGAGGAGTCATAGAGGAGTCATAGAGGAGTCATAGAGGAGTCATAGAGGAGTCATAGAGGAGTCATAGAGGAGTCATAGAGGAGTCATAGAGGAGTCATAGAGGAGTCATAGAGGAGTCATAGAGGAGTCATAGAGGAGTCATAGAGGAGTCATAGAGGAGTCATAGAGGAGTCATAGAGGAGTCATAGAGGAGTCATAGAGGAGTCATAGAGGAGTCATAGAGGAGTCATAGAGGAGTCATAGAGGAGTCATAGAGGAGTCATAGAGGAGTCATAGAGGAGTCATAGAGGAGTCATAGAGGAGTCATAGAGGAGTCATAGAGGAGTCATAGTCATAGAGGAGTCATAGAGGAGTCATAGAGGAGTCATAGAGGAGTCATAGAGGAGTCATAGAGGAGTCATAGAGGAGTCATAGAGGAGTCATAGAGGAGTCATAGAGGAGTCATAGAGGAGTCATAGAGGAGTCATAGAGGAGTCATAGAGGAGTCATAGAGGAGTCATAGAGGAGTCATAGAGGAGTCATAGAGGAGTCATAGAGGAGTCATAGAGGAGTCATAGAGGTCATAGAGGAGTCATAGAGGAGTCATAGAGGAGTCATAGAGGAGTCATAGAGGAGTCATAGAGGAGTCATAGAGGAGTCATAGAGGAGTCATAGAGGAGTCATAGAGGAGTCATAGAGGAGTCATAGAGGAGTCATAGAGGAGTCATAGAGGAGTCATAGAGGAGTCATAGAGGAGTCATAGAGGAGTCATAGAGGAGTCATAGAGGAGTCATAGAGGAGTCATAGAGGAGTCATAGAGGAGTCATAGAGGAGTCATAGAGGAGTCATAGAGGAGTCATAGAGGAGTCATAGAGGAGTCATAGAGGAGTCATAGAGGAGTCATAGAGGAGTCATAGAGGAGTCATAGAGGAGTCATAGAGGAGTCATAGAGGAGTCATACTGTCATAGAGGAGTCATAGAGAAGTCATACTGTCATAGAGGAGTCATAGAGGAGTCATAGAGGAGTCATAGAGGAGTCATAGAGGAGTCATAGAGGAGTCATAGAGGAGTCATAGAGGAGTCATAGAGGAGTCATAGAGGAGTCATAGAGGAGTCATAGAGGAGTCATAGAGGAGTCATAGAGGAGTCATAGAGGAGTCATAGAGGAGTCATAGAGGAGTCATAGAGGAGTCATAGAGGAGTCATAGAGGAGTCATAGAGGAGTCATAGAGGAGTCATAGAGGAGTCATAGAGGAGTCATAGAGGAGTCATAGAGGAGTCATAGAGGAGTCATAGAGGAGTCATACTGTCATAGAGGAGTCATAGAGGAGTCATAGAGGAGTCATACTGTCATATAGGAGTCATAGAAGAGTCATAGAAGAGTCATACTGTCATAGAGGAGTCATAGAGGAGTCAGAGGAGTCATAGAGGAGTCATAGAGGACTCATAGAGGTGTCCTAGAGG